>NC_053392.1:10797705-10848657 GCF_905171765.1 Bufo bufo | reverse complement strand
GGTGTCTCCTGTAGCTGTCCTTCTGGCTGTAGGAACGATCCCGCTGCTTGCCACCAATGTAACGGACCGTTTCAGCAGACAAGGGGTTAAAATCCGTTTAGGCGATATGCCCCTTTTCTGAGAGACAGGCACAGCTACTGCAGGACACCAACCTCCCGAACTGGATACAAAGTAGCACTCCAAACTGGAACCTCACGAATAGCTGCTAGCAGACGAACAGGGATCAGCTTACACTTCTGGCAATCGGTCCTCTAACAGCATACAGTGAATCCCCCCAATAACGAGACAAGGCTCCGTGTTGAGGGTCAAGCAGTGGTCTGACTGTACTTCCCGTACAGCCTCTTTTATTCATAAACCACAAACATAGTACTGCCCACAGGGGTTTGAAATACAACCAATCAGTAATTTACAACACATACAATGTAACTACAGCAACCAATCGTTCACGCCCCCAGAGGACCAGAATGAAGACTGTGACATAGGACAGATACAACATATCCCCACAATGCATCATGGTCTCCTCCTCTCTGTCCCGGAGACAACCTGAGGAGCAATCCAATTATCTCTGAGGACAAAGGGAGATCGCCAATACACATGTGAGGACAACAGAACAGACATCACCATTTAAACACACAATGGGACAATGGCACAATAGAAACACACCCAGCATTTCCTCCCAAGCTGACAAGTTACACTTATTATAAATTGTTACAACTTTGTGAGTTTACATTGGCCATACATATAACTAACATCAATTTAAACAGTATAACTTGGGGACAAACCTATCCAAAATTCACTTGAGTAGGTTCAGGGGTTTAAAAGTTAGTATATGGCCCATAATCCAGGGGCAAGAGGCCAGCAGCCAGTCCTCTCCAAAACCCAGTGGCGAGGTTGGTTTCGCCACAAACACCAAGGTGGAGAGGTATTGCTCCCTTTACAGGGAGGACAACCTGGTGGCTATAGATGCTCTGTCAATCCCATGGAGGTTCAGGCTGGCCTACATCTTTCCTCCAATTTCCTTGATACCAAGGGTCTTGATGAAAATCAGGCAGGACCAAGCGTCAGTCATCACCATTATCCCATACTGGCCGAAAAGAGCTTGGTTTACCCAACTCTTACAGATGAGTCGGAGTCAATTTCTGAGGCTTCCCCCAGAGAGAGTACTGGTGTCGGGGGACACCCAGATCTCCTCAAATCTTCAAATGTTCAACCTGACGGCCTGGGGGTTGATCAGTCCCTTCCAAGGATAGTAGGCTATCAGGGTCTGTCTTGAGAACCTTAGAGCACTCCAGATCAGAAGCTACCAATAAGGCCTACTCCAGAATCTGGAAGATTTTTTCATCCTGGTGTACTAGGCATCAGCAAACATCCGCTGAAGCTTCCATCCCGATAATTCTCCAATTTCTACAAGACGGTCTGGACAAGGGGCTATCACCCGCTACCCTTAAAGTGCAGATTTCAGCAATCTCTGCTTGTCTCAACAGAGCTGTTTCTCAAGACCCCCTTATCAAGAGATTCCTGAAGGGAGCCTCAAGATTATAGCCTACAGTAATCAGACCTATCCCTGTTTGGGATTTATCGGTCGTGCTCAGGGGGTTAGCATCTCCCCCCTTTGAGCCTCTAGAGGAGGCGGGATTCAAGTTCCTGACCTGGAAGATCACCTTCTTGTTGGCTGTTACCTCTGCAAAGCGAGTTGGAGAACTCCAGGCTTTTTCTGCCTTTGAGCCTTTTACAAAGTTCCTGCAGGATCGGGTACTTCTCAAGTTTTTGCCTACTTTCATTCCAAAGGTTCCTTCCTTTGACAATATCAACCAGGTGATCTCCCTGCCAACTTTGGCTCCACCCCCCTCCTCTGAAGAATACATAGTTATTCCTCATTTGGCCGGACAGTGTTATCTTCCGCCAGGCATGAGGACCCTCCCATGGGGGTTTCTACTTGCTAAATCCCCATCTGTGCCACTGGTTAGGACGTAAGGGAATCGTTAATTTCTAACGATAATTTGTTTTCCCTTAGTCTTAACAGTGGCACACAAATTCCCCCCCCCCCCTTTTTTAGTTTTATCGTAATTGTGGTTATTTTTGTCTACTTGTAATTACACGATGTCCTGAGGGTCACGCCCCTCTTTATTGGGGGCAGGGAGGGCGTGTATATGTTCAGTTCTTTTATTTCATTAAAATTTCCACCTGTCCTAACCAGTCCACAGGGGCAGAATACCCCCATCTGTGCCACTGTTAGGACTAAGGGAAAACAAATTATCGTTAGAAATTAACGAAGCCATTTAGTAGCAGGTGTGGTTTTCTCTTGGTGCCGGTGTATGGCTAAGTAATACTCTGCAGGGGGCCCATAGAGTCAGTCTGGAGTCTGCAAGAAGCACAGTTGATTTCCCCGGAGGCTTATAAGTGGTTTGTTGTAATGCTCTGCAGGGGGGGGGGGGGTTGCTGTAATGTTCTGCAGGGGGGGAGGTTTGTTGTAATGCTATGCAGGGGGGGTTGCTATAATGCTCTGCAGGGGGAGGTTTGTTGTAATGCTCTGCAGGGGGGAGGTTTGTTGTAATGCTCTGCAGGGGGGTTGCTGTAATGCTGTGCAGGAGGGGGGTCGCTGTTATGCTCTGCAGGAGGGGGGTCGCTGTAATGCTCTGCAGGAGGGGGGTCGCTGTAATGCTCTGCAGGAGGGGGGTCGTTGTAATGCTCTGCAGGAGGGGGGTCGCTGTAATGCTCTGCAGGAGGGGGGGTCGCTGTAATGCTCTGCAGGAGGGGGGGTCGCTGTAATGCTCTGCAGGAGGGGGGGCGCTGTAATGCTCTGCAGGAGGGGGGTCGCTGTAATGCTCTGCAGGAGGGGTACATAGAGTTGTTTTCTCAGCACTTTCAATGTAACAGGTGAGTTTTTCTATGGGTCAATAGCTGGGTAAGGGTCTGCGGGGGGATATCTGGGTCTATAGCTGGGTAAGGTTCTGCGGGGGGGATATCTGGGTATATAGCTGGGTAAGGTTCTGTGGGGGGATATCTGGGTGTATAGCTGGGTAAGGGTCTGCGGGGGGGATATCTGGGCTATAGCTGGGTAAGGTTCTGTAGGGGGAGATCTGGGTGTATAGCTGGGTAAGGGTCTGCGGGGGGGTATCTGGGTCTATAGCTGGGTAAGGTTCTACAGGGGGGAAATCTTGGTCTATAGTTGGGTAAGGGTCTGCGGGGGGATATCTGGGTCTATAGCTGGGTAAGGTTCTACGGGGGGGAAATCTGGGTCTATAGTTGGGTAAGGTTCTGCGGGGGGATATCTGGGTCTATAGTTGGGTAAGGGTCTGCGGGGGGATATCAGGGTCTATAGCTGGGTAAGGTTCTGCGGGGGGATATCTGTGCAAAATCTAAACTGATCCGTTTAATTCCGGTATTGAGATCCTCTGCCGTGTCTCAGTACCGGAATTAACAACGCCAAGTGTGAAAGTAAAAAACCTACAAAGACTGTCAGGCCGCTTATGATTAAATGTTACTTTATTACAAAATTACATATATTTTACAAACATAATTAAAAAGAGAACATGGAGCAGGAGAAAAGAGAAGACGACATCAACTGGAGGATAAACACAGGCAGCGCTGGGGAAACACATGTGACCTAGGTTATATCACGTGATCGCGCCGCCATGTCAGCACGGAATCCTGTCACCAAGTATCGCGAGTTCGTGTCTCCACCATCAAAGAACCATTGCAGATGACGTCATGGGAACAGGATAAAGAATCAATAATGGTATAAATGTTATGAAATAACAAACACAAAAGAAAAGAAACAGAACGAGAAAGGAAGGGAGACAAAGGGACGGCCGCCAAAAATAAAATGAAGAAAAGAGAAGAAAAAAGCAGCATAATTAGATTATAAAATTTCGATCCATGATTCGAAAATAAATATTGATGAAAAAATTTTGATGGAAAGAACCAATAAACAAAACTATCGATAAAAATAAAAAATAATAATAATAATGAAAAAATATGAAAAAATGATGATGCTAAAATGGAAAATAATGAGTCAAAGTATATCAATACATAGGTGTGAACGTGTCCTGATACATCCTTTACATGTGTCACTGACAGAGGGCATAAAAATCGTTCATGGAAAAAGGGGGGGGGAGGGAAGGAAAAAATTCAGCATGATTAAATTATGTAAATTTCGATCCATGATTCGAAAATAAACATCGATGAAAAAAATTTATTGATGAAAAAAAATCAAATAAATGATTGAAAGGAGCTATTTATGAAACGGACAATCTAAAGAAAAAGGAAGAAGGGATAATACTAAGATATAAAAAGGTGAATGAAATCTATCAGAGTGTGTGTTAGATGTGACCATGTCCTATACTCTGTACATGTCACCTGCAAAATGAAAAACAGAAGTGCATCATTACAGTACGTAATTGTGTAAAACCAAAGGTGAGAGCTACATGATGCTATAGTGAGATGCAGACATGTCTGTAATGGATCTACTATTGTCACGACCATGGTCATGGTCGTGACTTCTGGATCCGCATGCAGTTGCCTGCGGTTTGGTTTTATTGTCAGCCACATGGTGAGGGCTGCTGGTTTGTTGCCGCTGGCAACGTGATTGTACTCGGCAGTATAGCAGCCTGAGGAGCTGTTGCTAGGCAGCTTGCTGTCAAGTGCATGTGGTTACACCTGGTTGGGTGTGTGTGTGTGTGTATGTCTGCACTTTCCATGTTTGGTGTGCACAGGGTTGTTTGTGTGTTCACTTCCCCTTTAAGTTGCTGTCTTGTCCCTGGTGTGAGAAGGGTTAATTCCCTTCCTAGACTGTGAGCACTGGGTGTGTCTGTGTGGGTGTGGCTACTTGGGCCTATATAGCCTCTGCTGTGAGCAGTAGTCAGAGGGGTACTTCAGCCATGGTCTGCTGGAGTCATCCTCCTACCTAATACCATCTGCCAGTGAGGGCCACCCTTGTGGTCATAGCAAATGTTATATGATGTTCAGTCAATGTTGTTTTCCTTCTGTTATTTAATGCAGCTATGGATCTGGGTTCCTGTCTGTATGTGTGTTGGCTGTGTCCTTTTAAGTATGGTGTGGACGTCAGCAAGGCTGTGGCAGGTAGGTGGAACTAGTGCAGTTCACCTGCCATATCCATAGGTCTGTTTTTGTATCCCTTTTCCTTGCAGCTTGGCCAGTGAGACTCCTGTTCCTCCGTGTTCAGCTGTCTACCCAGTTCCTAGCTCAGGGATCGGCGGAGGGTCAGTAGGGATCCGAGGTTCCTAAGTATGAGCCCTCCTACCTTCAAGGTCGGCTCATGCAGCTAGGAGTCAGGGTCAGATTAGGGAAGCTCTAGGAGGTGACCTGCTCCCTACAGGGAGTGCAGAATTATTAGGCAAGTTGTATTTTTGAGGATTAATTTTATTATTGAACAACAACCATGTTCTCAATGAACCCAAAAAACTCATTAATATCAAAGCTGAATATTTTTGGAAGTAGTTTTTAGTTTGTTTTTAGTTTTAGCTATTTTAGGGGGATATCTGTGTGTGCAGGTGACTATTACTGTGCATAATTATTAGGCAACTTAACAAAAAACAAATATATACCCATTTCAATTATTAATTTTTACCAGTGAAACCAATGTAACATCTCAACATTCACAAATATACATTTCTGACATTCAAAAACAAAACAAAAACAAATCAGTGACCAATATAGCCACCTTTCTTTGCAAGGACACTCAAAAGCCCGCCATCCATGGATTCTGTCAGTGTTTTGATCTGTTCACCATCAACATTGCGTGCAGCAGCAACCACAGCCTCCCAGACACTGTTCAGAGAGGTGTACTGTTTTCCCTCCTTGTAAATCTCACATTTGATGATGGACCACAGGTTCTCAATGGGGTTCAGATCAGGTGAACAAGGAGGCCATGTCATTAGATTTTCTTCTTTTATACCCTTTCTTGCCAGCCACGCTGTGGAGTACTTGGACGCGTGTGATGGAGCATTGTCCTGCATGAAAATCATGTTTTTCTTGAAGGATGCAGACTTCTTCCTGTACCACTGCTTGAAGAAGGTGTCTTCCAGAAACTGGCAGTAGGACTGGGAGTTGAGCTTGACTCCGTTCTCAACCCGAAAAGGCCCCACAAGCTCATCTTTGATGATACCAGCCCAAACCAGTACTCCACCTCCACCTTGCTGGCGTCTGAGTCGGACTGGAGCTCTCTGCCCTTTACCAATCCAGCCACGGGCCCATCCATCTGGCCCATCAAGACTCACTCTCATTTCATCAGTCCATAAAACCTTAGAAAAATCAGTCTTGAGATATTTCTTGGCCCAGTCTTGACGTTTCAGCTTGTGTGTCTTGTTCAGTGGTGGTCGTCTTTCAGCCTTTCTTACCTTGGCCATGTCTCTGAGTATTGCACACCTTGTGCTTTTGGGCACTCCAGTGATGTTGCAGCTCTGAAATATGGCCAAACTGGTGGCAAGTGGCATCTTGGCAGCTGCACGCTTGACTTTTCTCAGTTCATGGGCAGTTATTTTGCGCCTTGGTTTTTCCACACGCTTCTTGCGACCCTGTTGACTATTTTGAATGAAACGCTTGATTGTTCGATGATCACGCTTCAGAAGCTTTGCAATTTTAAGAGTGCTGCATCCCTCTGCAAGATATCTCACTATTTTTGACTTTTCTGAGCCTGTCAAGTCCTTCTTTTGACCCATTTTGCCAAAGGAAAGGAAGTTGCCTAATAATTATGCACACCTGATATAGGGTGTTGATGTCATTAGACCACACCCCTTCTCATTACAGAGATGCACATCACCTAATATGCTTAATTGGTAGTAGGCTTTCGAGCCTATACAGCTTGGAGTAAGACAACATGCATAAAGAGGATGATGTGGTCAAAATACTCATTTGCCTAATAATTCTGCACTCCCTGTATTTCTGTCATCCTGGCCGAGCAGCCACTAACATCTTCTGGCATCGCACGGCTGAGGATTTCCCCCATCCTCAGCCGTGACAACTATGTACTTAATGCATATATACACGCATATCTGAAAAATATTCCATATAAAAATATATAGGAGTGTAAAATATGCTCTATATATATATAGGCACAAAACTTGTGATGTATGTGACAAAATGGACGAGGGGAAGTTTAGAAAGTGTGTGTGTGATGAACACCGTGATGAATGATGCGTGTACATACAGTTAGTGACATACCGCACAGTAATCTAGAATGGATGCCGTCAGGGAAATGGTCGCCAATCCTATAGTTGAACAACTATATGTGCATGATTGTCGCACATTGATGTGGCCCTACCAATAAACTCTTAAACGGCCCATCCTGGTGCCAACTAAACCCATGTGCAGAACGTAACTGTATGTAAAAAGTTGCCACATAATGTGGGAACTAACATCCTTAATGGAAATTGCTTGCAAGGATTGCAGCCGCCTCTTGTTCACAACCCAACCCTTCCATACGTGAATGGTGTCCCATGACTTCCATTTGCCCAAGCCACTTCCTGAAACCTCCATCAATATTGCAAAGTCACTGACTATACAATATGTAAAGAGTGTATCAACGTGGTGAGTATGAGTATACAGGCCCCATGGATGACCACAAAAAAGGGGGGTCAAAAGCTGTTAAAAGGTCGCAAAGCGAACATTAAAAAACAAGACCTACTTGGATGTGGAGACCCGAAGTTACTCTACAAAGACGTATAAATATGAAGAAAAACCGGTAGATTCATTCAAGCCATTTGGACACAACGTGTTTAGTTTCCAAATCAACTTGCATTCAAGCTGTGACAATCTTTTTGATATGTCCCCACCTCTAATATTTTTTAGAACCCAATCGATCACCCAAACCTTCAGGTGCGTGGGGTTACAGTAATGATATGACTTAAAATGTCTAGCCACCGGTTTTAGGTTGCTCAAATCTCTCTCATTGGTTGCTGACATGATATCTCTAACATGTTCACGCACCTTAACTTTCAGCTCCCTTGTGGTTAAACCCACATACATTTTTGGGCAGGGGCATTTCGCATAGTAGACGACTGCTGTACTTGTACATGTGAGACACTGTGTTATTTGAAATGTTTTCCCATGGGTCGAATCATTGAAAGAGGTTGCTCTCTCCATGTTTGGACATGCGATGCATTTTCCACATGGGACAAAGCCCCATCTTGGTTTCCTTATCCCTGAGAACATTGGCTGAATTTGTTTCAAGGATAAGACTACGGACAAGATAATCTCTCAGATTTTTAGAACGTTTGGCCGTTACCAATGGACCAGAAGATACATATTTTACAAGGATGGGGTCAACAAAACAGGCCAAAACCTTTTTAAAATGTCCTTCATCTCGAACCATCTACAATAAAAGGTCATGACTAGAGTTTAGCGGACACCTGGATGTTCGGGTTCGACGGGTTCGGCTGAACTTCGGAAAAAAGTTAGAGTTCTGGACACGAACTTGACCCCAAACCCGAACCCCATTGAAGTCAATGGGGACCCGAACTTTTGAACACTAAAATGGCTGTAAAAATGTCATGAAAAGGGCTAGAGGGCTGCAAATGGGGTCAAAATGTGGTTAAGAGCATGGCAAGTGCTCTGCAAACAAATGTAGATAGGGAAATGACTTAAAATAACATAAAAAACGTAAAAATAAAAAATAATAATCTTGATCTAGGAGGACCAGGTCCATATGGAGAAGGAGGTTGAGGAGGCGGTGTAGGTGAAAGTGGCGGTGGAGGAGGTAGCCTACACTGCTTTTTGGTTTTAAATTTATTTAAATTTTTTTAAATTAGGGTACACCCCAAAACATTGGGAAATATAACCCTCCAGTCGTGCTAGACACACGTTCAGACAATACACTGGCTGCAGGGCAGGCCAGCACCTTCAAGGGGTAAAGGGCAAGCTCAGGCCATGTGCCTAATTTGGAGACCTAGAAGTTGTCAGTCAGTTCGTATAGGCGTGTGCACACATACAGCTCCAACATGTCGCACGTCCCCGTGATGTTCACGATCCAATTTGATATCTGCTCTATCAACTTTCGATGTTCTTTTATGCGCCTTACCATGGTGATCACGGGTGGCGGGGAATCAGGGTTCCAGGCCAGAGAGGGAGCGTGAGAAAGAGAGACCAAATTTAAGGGAGATAAATTTATTTAAAAAATTTGGGATCAAGAAGAAATGTGGGAAAAGTTATTGAGGCGCAAATGTGGGACAAATTACAGAAGCCCAAATGTGGGCCAAAAGAGTCAAGCGGAATTGTGGGAAAAGCTATTGAGGCGCAAATGTTGTCCAAAAGAGTATAGCGGAAATGTGGGACAAATTATTGAAGCTTAAATGTGGTACAACTTGCTTAAGTTTAAGCATTGAATGAAAGGAAGCGGCGCTCATCAATTACAGAAGCATTTCAGAAATTGTATTCCCTGTCACTATTGCAGAGCAGGGGTTTATTCACGTCTAATATTGTATAATGTCAACCCAAGAATGTAACAGAACAGAACACGGCTCGTTTCCATGGTTACCAACCACCTGCAATCCAGCAACGGTGGCCGTGCTTGCACATTATAGAGAAAAATCACCAGCCTCTCTGGTGGCCGGGACCATGGGAGTGCACATACGCTAGTGCTTTATCCTATACTGTGCAAGCACGACCACCACTGATGGATTGGGGGGTGGTCTGTAACCATGGAAACGAGCAGTGTATAACGTGGTGGAAAAATGAATCCAGCCAACAATGGAAGCAATATAGAGAATCACAACACATTAGTAAGTGGCTTGTATTAACTTTCTCTACATGATAACCGCCACTTACTGAAGTGAGAGGACGCCTTTAAGTGAGCAAACCCCTATTGCACCCTAAAGTAAATGAACCCTGTATTGCACTCCAAATGAAGTAAACCCCTAATGTACGTGAACTTCCAATGCACCATAAAGGAAGTGAACCCGCTAATGCAATTTAACGCAAGTAAACGCACTTTGCACTCAAGTATTTATTTGTATGTAAATCCCACAGTTCAAACAGTAGATCTAGATCTCATTGTGACCCTGACCTGTGAAGAAAGTCAGAGATGGTATTTAGCCTCACACTGAGCTTCTGATACTTGACTATATCTGACCCTGTCCTGAAATAAACACTGTACAAGTGAGAAGTGAGACTATTGAATGTTATTTTCTCATTTACATTATGTGCTGGTAAGTTGAGGGATGTCCTATCCGGCGTCTCTTGTAGATATAAATAAGGTTCTATGGTTCCAAGATAACCTGAGCTGATAACAGACAGAGGGACCAGGTCCTTTAGCTGGCTAGGATTCAGACTCTACCGAGAGGAGAGAACTGGAGGAGCTGGAGGCTTCTAGTACTGCAGGCGCCTTTATGAGGAGAGGAGAGGCTGGAAATCCTCCAGGGACAAGAGCATTAGTGAGATCCAGAACCGCACTTACTGCTCCTGGAGAGACCCCGCTTCTCAGAGCCCCCAGCACCGGGGATAAAGGGGGATTCTGGAGAAATGGCTGATACCAGAGAGAAGAAGAGGCTCCAGACACCACAGCAGTGACTACCGACCAGGACCTGCTCTGGATCTGCTGCACTGCAAGAGCTGAAGGACCTGGGATGATGTCACCGTCATGTGATCAGTGCAGGGGGCGGAGCTCAGCAGTGGAGAGAAGTGGTAGAGAAGGACCTGGGATGACGTCACTGTCATGTGATCAGCGCAGGGGGTGGGGATCAGTGGTGGAGAGAAGGACCGGGGATGATGTCACCATCATGTGATCAGGAGGGGCGGAGCTCAGCAGTGGAGAGAAGTGGTAGGAAAGAACCTGGGATGATGTCACTGTCATGTGATCTTTAAGCTAGGGGCGGAGCTCAAATGTGGAGAGAGTGTGATCATGAAGGACCTGTGATGATGTCACCATCATGTGACCAGTGCTGGGGTAGGGGCGGAGCAGTGGAGAGGAAGAATAAAATGTTGGACTGATGAATTCATTGTGACAGTGAAGGACATGCTGGGAGTTGTAGTCCTCTCCTCTTCTATCTCCTCCTATCTGGACATGCTGGGAGTTGTAGTCCTCTCCTCTTCTATCTCCTCCTATCTGGACATGCTGGGAGTTGTAGTCCTCTCCTCTTCTATCTCCTCCTATCTGGACATGCTGGGAGTTGTAGTCCTCAGCACTTTGTAGTAGGACCCCCATCCGTTCCCCTCTGAGGAGTTGTAGTTATTTCCCGGTCGGCTGTTCTCAGGACCTATAGACTCTCGTTCACACGGTAACATTGATGATGAATGAGAACTCCCTGTATCAGGACCTGATGACATCACGTTGTAGAGGCTAGACTGGAGGTTTACATCAGGAGAACTCCCATCATCTATCTGCAAGGAGACTGTATAGACGTATAGTGGGGTAGGTTGTCCATGCAGCCCCCTGCAGAGAAGAGCAGTGAGACCCTCATCATCCAGGAGAATAAACTGGAGACTCAGGATCCCTCCACTGGGCATCGATCAGGGGATCCCTACCCTACACTGCGCTGCTATGGTCCGACTGCGACACACAGCATTATAAATCAGTGGAACGCCGTGCGCTCCGGTGACATGAGCAGCCTCCATAAGAGGAAATCACGCCCACACACAGAGCATGGTAACCGCAGAGGACACGCTCCGCTGAAGGAGCCTAACAGAATCAGAAGGCAATTCATCACCAGACGCGGCAGGTACAGAATCCGGCGAGGAGGGCACTGGACCTGGCATGTGGCTAGCGTCCATCCCTTCAGCTGACGTCTCCATGTAATTCCAGGAGCGACCTCCACCATTACAGTGGAGGCTGCACATTATGCACCGTTCCAGATCTGTTTTATTTGGGGATGTTCTGGTTGGGAGGAGGGGGAACGGTCCAGATGACGCCTTAGGGTTTACTCTCATTATTTTTCTTCATACCCAAAACCTGCGTAAAATAATATGCGGATCATCTCCTGGAACGTGAAAGGACTTAGACCCCCCAGAAGCGTACGATGGTCCTTCGTCAGGAGACACATCTGGCAGCTGATGATTTTGTTAGGATGCAAGAACTATGGGTGGGTAATGTGGTGGGTTCTCCGGCTGTACATGGGAAGGCGCGTGTTTTGATCTTACTTCATAAACGGGCGAGAGCACGGCTCTTGGGGGAGAGTGCAGATATGGAGGGTCGGAGGGTTCAGATGTTGTTGGACACCCCTATAGACCATCTAAGCATCATTGTCTTCCAATCTTACCCAATATAAAATTGTTGGGGGAGATCAAGACACGGTATTGAACCCACTGGAGGATAGAAAAAGTACGCTCCGGGGGGCGCCACCACCCAGGTTGAGAGATACAATTCTATTTGTTTTCTGTATGGCGGAAGGATCATCCAGGTGATGGAGAATTCACTCATTATTCGCACCCCCATGCATCATGGCCGCATATAGATTATTATAGATTTAGAATGAAGGTCCAAGACACCAATGTTGGAGATCTTGTGATCTCAGATGGAGATACAAGACACTAGTTTGCGGGGATCGGAATATGTCTGGAGATTTCAAGCTTTTCTGAGTGATAATGAAGCCATTATAACACGGCTTCTGGTTAGGCCTCACACAATGCAGACCATCAGACCCAACCAATACTTTTCTGGGAAATTTCCAAAGCGGTAATCAGGGGCAAATTGATCTCACATTTGGTGTATTGGCGAAAAAAGTCTGACCATCAATACTCCCAGGTGAGTGATTCCTTGAGATCTGCAACTTTAATAACTCACCTCTCCCGCTTTCTGACCACAACATCCTTTAGTCTCACAAATCCACACCCTTACCTATTACACATACAGAAATCTGCAGGCCATTGACCCTCCTACACTTACAGACACTCTACACTCATCATTATCCCCAATCTCTTCCCTCTCCTGCCCTGATCTGTGCTGGATTATCTTCTCTTGCAAGCTTTTGAATTGAGCCCTGCCTCAGCTGATCCGTGCACACAGAGGATTTGGTGAGCTGGACTTTTGTTACATTGTGCTGGTTTACCCTCAGAAGCACCCTGGACAAAGTAGCGCCCCCTACCCTCAGAACCTCCAAACACAAACCAAAGCAGCCCTGGTCAACACCGCAAACTTGCTTTCTCCAGCATTGCTCCAGGAGTGCCAAACGTCTATGGAGAAAAACTCACACACCTGAGAATTTGCTCCATTACAAATTCATGATAAGAACCTATAACTCTGCCCTTCATCTTGCCAAACAGACCTACTTCACCATCCTAATCTCATCACTGTCCAACAACCCAAAAAAACTCTTTGACTCTTTTCACTACCTCCTCAGACCTAAAGTGCAGGCACCTATAACAGACCTCCGTGCTGAAGATCTGGCCCCCTACGTCACAGAGAAAACACCCGGCATGAAATCAGCTCCCAGCCGCTAAGTGTCATCGATCCCCTTCCCCTCTCATCTCCTTTGGCTTACTGTCCACATTTGACCCAGTCATGGAAGAAGTCTCCAGGCTCCTCTCTTCTTCTCGTCGTACCACATGTACTACTGCCCCCAGTCCCTTACACCTATTCCAGTCTCTCTCTCCCGCTGTCACCACTCACCTAACAAAAATCTTGAACTTCTCTCTTCTCCTTTTTCAAATGCTCTATCGTTACTACATTATTAACAAAAAACATCTCTTGACCCATCCTGCACAAGTAACTACAGACCAACTCTCCAATCTTCTGGAGCGTCTGGTCTACTCTCGCCTCATCCGCTATCTCTCTGCTCACTCTCTCTTTGATCCATTACAATCGGGTTTCCGCACCCTACATTCTACAGAAACTGCCCTCACCAAAGTGACAAATGACCTCCTGACAGCAAAATGCAACAGTGACTACTCTCTGCTCATTCTCCTCTGCCTCTCTACAGCTTTTGACACTGTAGACAACCATCTCCTACTCACCATGCTCCAATCTATCAGCCTAAAGGACACTGCCTTTGCTTGGTTTTCTTTATATCTTTCTGACCGCTCTTTCAGTTTATTATTCGCTGGCTCCACTTCTTCTCCTTTCCCTCTTGTTGTTGGGGTTCCTCAGGGTTCAGTCCTAGGCCCTCTCCTCTTCTCTCTGTACACAGCCCCAATTAAACAGACCATCAGCAAATGTGGTTTCCAGTACCATCTCTATGCTGATGACACACAACTATATACTTCATTCCCCGACATAACGTCTACTGTATTACAGAACACCAGTGACTGTCCTTCCACCATCTCTAACATTATGTCCTCTCTCTATCTGAAACTGAATCTTTCAAAAACTGAACTTCATGTGTTCTTTCCATCTACAAACCTACCTAATCCATCTCAGTGTATGGCGCCATCATCACATCTAGGTGGCATGCCGGCTCTCTTGGTGTTATGTTTGACACTGATCTTTCCTTCACCCCACATGTTCAAGATATTGCCTGTTTATGTCACCTGCACCTCAAAAACATCTCTAGAATCCACACCTTTCTCACTATGGAAACAACAAAATCTCTCATTGTTGCCCTGATCCATTCTGGTCTTTATTACTGTAACTGACTATTAATTGGTCTCCTTAATGCAGCAGCCAGGATCCACTGTCTAACTGCTACTCTGATGTCTCCACTCTGTGCCAGTCATTGCACTGGTTGCCCATACAGTATAGAATCCAATTTAAACTGCGCTCACCCACAAAGCGCTCCACAGTGCTGCACCCCCGACCTCTATGTCCATCATTGCCATCAGGTCAGAAATCAGTGGGACATACAGTAGGTATACCCATCTACTTTTCTGGGAAGTCTGACTAGAAGTGGTTTTCATGAAAGAATTGTGACAAAAAACAACAACATTTCAACATGCCAAGCGACTTAACTATGCGCAAAAACATATGAACCGTGGAGTAGAAAAATGGCAGCAGGTGGTCCAGACTGATGAGTCAAAATTTAAATTTTTTGACTGTAACAGAAAACAGTAAACCTGGTGGAGGTTCCTTGAAAGTTCGGGGCTGCATTTCGGCAAATGGAATTGGGGATTTGGTCAGGATTAATGGTGTCCTCAATGCTCATAGATATTGGCAGATACTTATCCATCATTCTTCATTGTACGAGAGGCTGCCGTAGGATAATGTGAAATATAATTTGTTAGAAAGACTTAAGATCTGCTGAACGTAGACCCAGCAACTTGTCCATGACACTAAACATACAAAATGAAGGGGTTTTAAATTGCCAAATTGAAGTCAGGACCTAAATTCTTTCAGTATGCTGTGGAAAGTAAAACTGGACATGTCTCAATAGGCACATCTTGTATGGGTCCACGAGCTGTCCTTTTAAAAACAGACAGCACACAACAGAGAAAACCGGTCACATGAATGGAAAGATTTACATTTCTTATGTTATCCTTGCCTGGAGATAGTTTTCGACAATGGAGCAGAACCAGGTATTCATGTATTCAAGACAGAAAATTAAGCGGCAGATCTTGGAGAGAAAAAATTTGTTAAACGAATGATTATGAATTTAATTTATGATAGTTTTTTTTTTGCTTAATTCTATCACTATCATCATTGTATGTATACTGTATGATAAGAACAAATATCAATATATGCCCCATGAATCAAACAAGGTTCATGGGGCAACTCATCTTCTGACAGTAAACAAGGCTCTTCTTTTCCTCCTTAGGCTACTTTCACACTAGCGTTTTTGCTAGATCCGGCAGGGTTCAGCAAAAACTCGTCCGTTACTGATAGTACAACCATCTGCATTCGTTATGAACGGATCCGGTTGTATTATCTTTAAAATAGCCAAGACGGATCCATCATTAACTCCATTGGAAGTTAATGGAGGACGGATCCTTTTTCTATTGTGGCAGATTGTGCCAGAGAAAACGGATCCGTCCCCATTGACTTTCATTGGGGGTCATGACGGATCAGTTTTTCCCAGGGCGGAAAGCAAAATACAACATGCCTCGGGTTTGCTCTCCGTTATGATAACAGAGCGGAATGCTTTTTGGAGCATTCTGTTCTGTTCAGTTTTGTCCCCATTGACAATAAATGGGGTCAAAACTGAAGCGTTTTTTTTCCGGTATTGAGACCCTATGACGGATCTCAATACCGGAAAACGATAGTGTAAAAATAGCCTTATACCGACAATGCTTATCATCCATGGATCGCGGCCACTATTGATCTCAGGGAAATATAAATTGGGTTTGGCAGATCTGGGCTAATTCCACCCAAAAAAAAAAAAAACTCTCTTATTGGTGGTTAAATATCTGAAAATAACCTGATGGGTTAAACATCTGTTTTTGTATACCCAACACTACAAGCAAAATTTTATTTCTTTCCTCTGTGACTTCTCTGATGATACTTAAGACTGGCATTACAAATAAAAGATCTCCCACATTCTGAACATGAATACGGCTTCTCTCCTGTGTGAAGTCTCTGGTGTATAACGAGACTTGATGAATGTGCAAAGGATCTCCCACATTCAGGACATGAAAATGGCTTCTCTCCTGTGTGAAGTCTCTGGTGTTTAACAAGACTTGATTTATATGTAAAGGATTTGCCACATTCAGAACATGAAAATGGCTTCTCTCCTGTATGAGTTCTATTATGTTGAAGAAGAAATGATTTCTCCATAAAAGATTTCTCACATTCTGAACATGAATACGGCTTCTCTCCTGTGTGAAGTCTCTGGTGTTTAATAAGACTTGATGTCTGTGCAAAGGATTTCCCACATTCAGGACATGAAAATGGCTTCTCTCCTGTGTGAATTCTCTGATGTACAACAAGACTTGATGTCTGTGCAAAGGATTTCCCACATTCAGGACATGAAAATGGCTTCTCTTCTCTGTGATTTCTCTGATGTATAACGAGATTTGATATCTGTGCAAAGGATTTCCCACATTCAGGACATAAAAATGGCTTCTCTCCTGTGTGAAGTCTCTGGTGTAAAACAAGACCTGATTTATGTGTAAAGGATTTGCCACATTTAGAACATGAAAATGGCTTCTCTCCTGTATGAGTTCTATTATGTTGAAGAAGATGTGATTTCTCCATAAAAGATTTCTCACATTCTGAACATGAATATGGCCTCACTCCTGTGTGGACTCTCTGATGTTCCCTAAGTTTGGCTTTACTAATGAAACATTTCCCACATTCTGAACATGGAAATGGCTTCTCTCCTGTGTGACGTTTCTGATGTTTAACCAGATCTGATTTATTTGTAAAACATTTCCCACATTCTGAACATGGAAATGGCTTCTCCCCTGTGTGAATTCTCTCATGTATAATAAGATATGATTTATTTGTAAAGCTTTTACCACAGTGTGAACAGGGAAATCTCCTCTTTCTTGTGCGAGTTTTCTTACATGTAATAACATGTGATTGTGGAGTATTTGTGGTAACAATCTGTGATTGGTCAGGAAGAGGTTCACCATGATTAGGAGGATTATATGATAGATCTGGACTTGTTTTAACAATCTGACATTGGTCACTGAAAGGTTCCTCATAATTATTTGGATTACGTGGTAGATCTGTAATGAGAAGTTCTGGATATACAATCAGGGTAATGAGGTTTTCTCCTGCAGAGTGCGGCATGATGGCTTCATCTTCTACTTGCGATAAAATGACGGTTCCCTCAGAGTTCTTATTGGCATTTCCTGTTAGGATGTAAAATGGATTTTATTAATTTTTATTTCACCACAGTCTAGGAACAGACATGTTGGTTGAGCCAAATCCAGAATCCTTCCTTTATATTTACTATTCCTTTGGAGCCGGTAACTATAGGCCACAACATAATGGAAATGAATGAATAACTCGATGATTGACCTTTTTTCAATTTCAAAAATAAGTTTACTACTAGTTAAGTGAGGTCAGTAGTTAGCCTGCAATCAATAAATCTGTGGCATTTTACAGTACAAGCAAATAAGATAAGATTTTAATGAATCTGAGAAAAACCTGATGCGTAAACTAACCTGCAGTTTGTCTATTTATGCTGTGGGTAACCAACACAGATCTCTGAACTCCACAGCTAATCTGCATGTAACACATCTCTTAGGACCTTGCCCTAACAAAAAACCTGCAGCCCTACGTGAGATCAGTAAATATTCTTAGATTGCTGTGATCGCTATTCACTGTAAGACCTAAGTGGTTAAATAGCTGGGATCGAAACTACCTCCGATCCCGGCAGCAGGCAGATCTCCAGTGTAAACCACAGCCATCACCCATTGTGTATGGAGCTGCCTCAGCTTACTTGTGGTCACATGGACTGGAATGTCCTCCTCCACCTCACTCTTACACGGGGGATCGCCCATCATCCGCTCTTCTTCATCCTCCACTTTAATATCAGTCAGATCTTCCCCCTGATTTGTCATCTGTAACAATTTAGTACAATACAGCAGACAGGTGGGAAATCTAACAGATCCACATAAGAGACCCCCACCATCTATGACCCCTCTATGACTGCAGGACCCCCCTATATAGATGTGTATAGGGCTCAGCTCCATCTACCTGATGGTTCTCTGGGAGCTTTTCCTCTGGACAGTCCTGGGAATACAGAGGACGGGGACATCTCTCGGGGGGATTTCTCCTCCTGGATCCATCTGTGGAGACACAAGCACACAGTGACTGAATACATGGCCTCCTGTAGATCTCTCTATAGATCAGACACTTCTCTCAGCTCATTCATTGCTAGATTTAGTGATCGGGGCCTAATAACAATGTTCTGCTCCTCACCAACTTTCTGCTAAACCAGAACAAATCCAGTCACCACACATAGAATAATTCACCACTAGGACCCTCACAGATCATGAGAACAGGGGTCCTGTGTCCTCACATGGATGGATAGGTGGCTGCACATGTCTGCTGCTCCACTCACTGTCAGTAGAAATGCTGGAGATAGCTGGTAAGTTGAGGAAGGAGGACATGTGCTACGTCCACTCCACTCCAAATGAGGACACAGGATCCTTGTTCTTATGATCAGTGAGAAAAAAAGGAGCAGACATTTATCCCCTGTCCTGTGAAGAGAGGAGAAGTGTTTATTAAGGGAGAAGTCTTTCATGTAACTGTTGATTCTATATCCCCCGGCTTCTTACAGGAGAGGTCGGATCATTTATAACCAGAGCAGACTGTGCTCCGCTGCTGATAACAGAGAGGAATAACCCTGGCTGGTCTGATGGCCTCCACCGCTATATCCACGTTCTACTGCAGGAACATCCACATTCAGATACACTAATTTAAAGAAAAAAATTAACACACCCATAAGCCCCATGTATACGGCACGGCGCAGGTTCTCCTGCAGGACCCTCTGTATAGAAAATTTAATCTACTGTACCGGCCGATGGAGGCCAAGAGGACACTATATCTGTCAGGTGGATGGAGTCTATGGAGAAGTGTGATGTACACTCACCTAAAGAATTATTAGTGCCCCCATACTAATACGGTGTTGGACCCCCTTTTGCCTTCAGAACTGCCTTAATTCTAGGTGGCATTGATTCCACAAGGTGCTGATAGCATTCTTTGGAAATGTTGGCCCATATTGATAGGATAGCATCTTGCAGTTGATGGAGATTTGAGGGATGCACATCCAGGGCACGAAGCTCCCATTCCACCACATCCCAAAGATGCTCTATTGGGTTGAGATCTGGTGACTGTGGGGCCATTTTAGTACAGTGAACTCATTGTCATGTTCAAGAAACCAATGTGAAATGATTCGAGCTTTGTGACATGGTGCATTATCCTGCTGGAAGTAGCCATCAGAGGATGGATACATGTTCTCATTCTGTTTACGCCAAATTTGGACTCTACCATTTGAATGTCTCAACAGAAATCGAGACTCATCAGATCAGGCAACATTTTTCCAGTCTTCAACAGTCCAATTTTGGTGAGCTTGTGCAAATTGTAGCCTCTTTTTCCTATTTGTAGTGGAGATGAGTGGTACCCGGTGGGGTCTTCTGCTGTTGTAGCCCATCCGCCTCAAGGTTGTGCGTGTTGTGGCTTCACAAATGCTTTGCTGCAGACCTCGGTTGTAACGAGTGGTTATTTCAGTCAACGTTGCTCTTCTATCAGCTTGAATCAGTCGGCCCATTCTCCTCTGACCTCTAGCATCCACAAGGCATTTTTGCCCACAGGACTGCCGCATACTGGATGTTTTTCCCTTTTCACACCATTCTTTGTAAACCCTAGAAATGGTTGTGCGTGAAAATCCCAGTAACTGAGCAGATTGTGAAATACTCAGACCGGCCCGTCTGGCACCAACAACCATGCCACGCTCAAAATTGCTTAAATCACCTTTCTTTCCCATTCTGACATTCAGTTTGGAGTTCAGGAGATTGTCTTGACCAGGAGCACACCCCTAAATGCATCGAAGCAATTGCCATGTGATTGGTTGACTAGATAATTGCATTAATGAGAAATAGAACAGGTGTTCCTAATAATTCTTTAGGCGAGTTTATATTGGAAATGTAGGCTCTAACGTGATGTGACCGGAGAATAACATGTGGAGCTCCTACATTACATGTCATTACACACGTGTACACACTGCACATGACCGGACTGAGGCTCTAACACGGCCTCTTCTCACCTCGTCTCTTCTTACCTGGTGATGTCAGAGGCCGGGGAGCCTCCATGTTGGCCTCCTTGTACAGATCCTTGTGTCCTTCTACATACTCCCACTCCTCCATGGAGAAATAGACCGCCACATCCTGACACCTTACAGGAACCTGACAACACAATGACACCGTCATCACCCAGACCCCTCCAGTGCTGTTACTGGAGAATTTCCCAGCATTCCCAGCAGTGTCACCTCTCCAGTCAGCAGCTCCATCATCTTGTGGGCGAGTTCTAGGATCTTCTTCTCATGTATCAGGGGAGGAGGCTCTGTAATGGGGGTCCTGCTCCACCCTCCTGACTCATGGATGATGGGAGTCCCCCCCGATGTCTTCTTCACTATGGTGTAATCCTGTGGATGGAGAGAGACACTTAGGGAAATAAATTCCTTCCTGACTCCAGATCTACACTCAGAATCCCTCCCTGGATCATGGCTCAATCTCCAGTAATCTAGTCACTAGAAGCTGGAATATTATTACCCTCCAGACCTCCAGGCCCCTTCTGGACTCTTCTAGAGAATCCCCCATGACTCCTTCCTCTGGCAGAGAGCTCCATAGTCTCACTGCTCTTACAGTAAAGACTCCTCTTCTATGTTGGTGGAGAAACCTTCTTTCCTCTAGACGTAGTGGAGGCCTCCTTGTTGTAGTCCAGTATCATCTAGATGTCAGACTAGTGGTAGAAATTCTCCTCCAGTCCACACTCCGGCCATCTCCTCCTCTGCTTCCTCTCCTCCTGGGTACAACGTGCCTACTTACCTTCTCATGGCTCCTACAACATGACTATTGGTCTCCATGATCCATCACTGACCATACTGATGGCTGATCTTCAGGTTCTCCGTCACTTGGAAGGTCTGGAGGCCATTCTCCAGGACCCTGGACTCTTCCTATCACTTCCTATGATAGATTCTCCTTCCCAATGTCTGACTTGTTACAGAATACAATAAAGAGGAGAGAAATCTAGAAAAGTTTACCTCTCCGCTCAGCAGGGAGATGATCTCCAAGGTGAAGTCTAATAATCTTCTGCTGATCTCCTTCCTGTCCATCCTTGGTGGTCATTCAGGAGAAGAGGAGAGAACTGGAGGAGCTGGAGGCTTCTAGTACTGCAGGCGCCTTTATGAGGAGAGGAGAGGCTTGAAATCCTCCAGGGACAAGAGCATTAGTGAGACCCAGAACCGCACTTACTGCTCCTGGAGAGACCCCGCTTCTCAGAGCCCCCAGCACCGGGGATAAAGGGGGATTCTGGAGAAATGGCTGATACCAGAGAGAAGAAGAGGCTCCAGACACCACAGCAGTGACTACCGACCAGGACCTGCTCTGTATCTGCTGCACTGCAAGAGCTGAAGGACCTGGGATGATGTCACCGTCATGTGATCAGGAGGGGCGGAGCTCAGCAGTGGAGAGAAGTGGTAGGAATGAACCTGTGATGATGTCACCATCATGTGATCAGTGCAGAGGGCGGAGCTCAGCAGTGGAACGAAGTGGTAGAGAAGGACCTGTGATGATGTCACTGTCATGTGATCTTTCAGGTAAGGGCGGAGCTCAGATATGGAGACAGGGTGATCATGAAGGACCTGTGATGATGTCACCATCATGTGATCAGTGCTGGGGTAAGGGCCCAGCAGTGGAGAGGAAGAATAAAATGGTCGATTGATGAATTTATTGTGACAGTGAAGGACATGCTGGGAGTTGTAGTCCTCTCCTCTTCTGCCTTGTCCTGTAATGTCCTCTGATATCACATAATAACAGGCTGGACATGCTGGGAGTTGTAGTCCTCTTCTACCTCCTCCTGTAATGTCCTCTGATATCACATAATAACAGGCTGGACATGCTGGGAGTTGTAGTCCTCTCCTACCTCCTCCTGTAATGTCCTCTGATATCACATAATAACAGGCTGGACATGCTGGGAGTTGTAGTCCTCTCCTACCTCCTCCTGTAATGTCCTCTGATATCACATAATAACAGGCTGGACATGCTGGGAGTTGTAGTCCTCTCCTACCTCCTCCTGTA
This sequence comes from Bufo bufo, assembly GCF_905171765.1. Classification (NCBI taxonomy): domain Eukaryota; kingdom Metazoa; phylum Chordata; class Amphibia; order Anura; family Bufonidae; genus Bufo; species Bufo bufo. The sequence goes on along the minus strand of NC_053392.1, from coordinate 10,826,091 downwards.
ATGTCCTCTGATATCACATAATAACAGGCTGGACATGCTGGGAGTTGTAGTCCTCTCCTACCTCCTCCTGTAATGTCCTCTGATATCACATAATAACAGGCTGGACATGCTGGGAGTTGTAGTCCTCTCCTCTACCTCCTCCTGTAATGTCCTCTGATATCACATAATAACAGGCTGGACATGCTGGGAGTTGTAGTCCTCTCCTACCTCCTCCTGTAATGTCCTCTGGTATCACATAATAACAGCCTGGACATGCTGGGAGTTGTAGTCCTCTCCTCTTCTATCTCCTCCTATCTGGACATGCTGGGAGTTGTGGTCCTCTCCTCCTATCTGGACATGCTGGGAGTTGTAGTCCTCAGCACTTTGTAGTAGGACCCCCATCCTTTCCCCTCTGAGGAGTTGTAGTTATTTCCCGGTCGGCTGTTCTCAGGACCTATAGACTCTCGTTCACACGGTAACATTGATGATGAATGAGAACTCCCTGTATCAGGACCTGATGACATCACGTTGTAGAGGCTAGACTGGAGGTTTACATCAGGAGAACTCCCATCATCTATCTGCAAGGAGACTGTATAGACGTATAGTGGGGTAGGTTGTCCATGCAGCCTCCAGTGAGACCCTCATCATCCAGCAGATTATCCTGGGAGCGAGAATAAACTGGAGACTCAGGATCCCTCCACTGGGCATCGATCAGGGGATCCCTACCCTACACTGCGCTGCTATGGTCCGACTGTGACACACAGCATTATAAATCAGTGGAACGCCGTGCGCTCCGGTGACATGAGCAGCCTCCATAAGAGGAAATCACGCCCACACACAGAGCATGGTAACCGCAGAGGACACGCTCCGCTGAAGGAGCCTAACAGAATCAGAAGGCAATTTATCACCAGACGCGGCAGGTACAGAATCCGGCGAGGAGGGCACAGGACCTGGCATGTGGCTAGCGTCCATCCCTTCAGCTGACGTCTCCATGTAATTCCAGGAGCGACCTCCACCATTACAGTGGAGGCTGTACATTATGCACCGTTCCAGATCTGTTTTATTTCGGGAATGTTCTGGTTGGGAGGAGGGGGAACGGTCCAGATAACGCCTTAAGGCAGTCATCCTCAAACTGTGGCCTTCCAGCTGTTGCAAAACTACAACTCCCAGCATGCCCGAACAGCTTACAGGTATCAGCCTACAGCATGGCATTGTGGAAGTTTTAGTTTTACAGCTGGAGGGCCACAGTTTGAGGATGCCTGCCTTAGGGTTTACGCTCTGTCTACCGCTCTACAAATGACTTACGACTGACGTCCACCACTTTACTGCTTTCTCTAGTTCTTATTAGGAGTGGTTTTAACATCCCAAATGATGATCCAAACTCTTCTCTTGGCCTCTCTCGACTTACTTGCTCTGCCACACATAAGGCAGATATTAGTCACCTGGCCTGCAACACAATGGCGGAGCTTTCACTGCCACGCTGTCCATGTAGCACATGGCCGACAACTCATGGTAATAAAAGAGAGAAATAGCAGCGTCTCCCCTGGACGATGTTCTCACTGGAGCCGAGTTATTTGTCTTTGTGCACAAAGGTTTATACTTTTCAGTCCCTCCTCCTAAGGATGTCTGGTGTGCAGTACTCATGTCCTGTGAGTCAACTACTCAGGAATGTGGCCTGGTGGTCATCACCAGGACAGAACCATGGCTTTGTTTACTAACTATCCCTAACTCACTAAACTAAAAGGAATGTAAAAGGCAAAATTATAGTTAAAGCACAAAGAACCAATCAGTACTTAATTTTAAAAAATATGCTTCTAACACAACCGTAAAGCTCTCCCATTTCTGCAATTAACCCCCAGCAACTTATTGACACCCTACAGCTATCACTGGACCCAATCTCTTCCCTCTCTTGCCTGGAACTGGCTGCCAATCATTACAACCATACCCTCAAAACCACCCTGGACGAAGCAGCTCCCATTAGACTCCAACCTTCCCATCACAGAATGTGGGCAACCTTGGCACACACCTGAAACACGTTTTCTTCAGCGATGCCCTAGATGTGCCAAACATTTATGGAGAAAATCACGAATGTCTTCAGAGCTGAACCCAGACATACCCTTATTTTCACCCCGGCAGCCCCCCTGAGGCTAGCATCTCATGCTCCGATGCGCTCCCTTGCCCTGTGCTAAATCGTGCAGGGCAAGCAATCTTTTATTTACAATAACACACTGCCGGGTGGAAACTTCCATCCAGCAGTGTGTTCGGTGATGTTACCGGCTCTGATGGGCGGGCTTTAGTGCTGCCCTAGCCGTTTTACTGGCTAGGATAGAGCTAAATCCTGCCCATCAGTGCCGGTGACGTCACCGGGCTTCCTGGCAGCCCCATGGAGAGCCCCGGTACGTCACCGAATCTCCAAAAAATGCCTTTGCCCTGCACGATTTAGTGCAGGGCAAAGGAGACAATAGGAGCATGAACTGCTCTGATGCTCCTGTCAGGGGGGCTGCCGGGGTGAAAATGGGGATATGTCCGGGTTCAGCTCTGAACCCGGACAATCCCTTTAATTCTCTTTCTGTTCCTTTTCAGTCCAGTCAAACAGAAGCCCTGACAGCTTATCTCTGAATTCCTGGCAGCTCATACTCATTTACCCATATTCTTATCAGCTTGGAAATAACTAAGCTATAATGAGTGTTCATGAGCTGTTAGGAGATCAAGGATAAGAGTTACACATAGGCTGTCATCTGACAGGACTGTGTAAGCAGAAAGTGATAGCCTGCAAATGTACTGAAAGGTAACCCCTGTAATCAAGAAAACCATTGAAAATGTTTAAACAGAACAAAAAAATTCAGCCAAAAAATTAGTAAAATGGAATCATAAAAAAAATTACCCAAAAGGTGTCCATAGTCTTTAACCCAAAAACTCTTTCCTTCACCTTGCCAAACAAGCCTATTTCACTTTTTCTCATCTGCTCACTTTCAAATAACCCCAAATGACTCTAAAACTTTTCACTCCCTTCTCAGCTCTACAGCTCTTGTGCCCATCACCGACCTCTGTACTGAAGATCTGGAAACTTCTTCAAAGATAAGATTGAAAACAACTGGCAGGAAATAATCTCCAGGTACCCAACCAACTTCAACCCCTCCACTTGTTGTCTACAGAAGAAGTCTCCTCTCTTCTTCTCCTGGACTACCTGCAGAGGTGATTCTGTTTTCTGACACCTCCCCCAGTGCCTCTCCCCAGCTGCCATTACTCACCTAAATACAATATTTAACCTCTTTCCGAAATCTCTTGACCTATGCCGCTAACTACAGACCTCCAGACCTGTCTCTAGTGTCCCATTCTGTGGTTTTAAATGGTGAAATCAAAGCCTGGCCCTAAATCATATCAGTATGCTGGGAAAAGTAAAACTGGCTGTGCATGCTCTCCATGGAAACAAGAATGGAGATTGCTTGGAGTCTCTGCATTATAACGGAGCACCACATGAAGCCAAAGGACCACGCTTTGTTCGGCCACATATTAGAGCATTGATTTTGCTTGCCACGTGAAGGACTGTGCTGGTGGTATACTCTTCTTACTGGTGAATAGATTATGCATGGGTATTGTATTGTATGGGTCCGTGTGGGGAGATTTGCACATCTTGACCTACTCCTAGTTCCATCTTTGCAAATACTTTTATAAGTGTGAATGGGACCTTATAATAAACTCTTGCTGAAGGCTGTTTATGACAGAGGGGCAGCACCAGGTATTCGCGACACATAAAAGAGGCAGCAAATGATTGTAAATTCTATTTATTAGTTTTTATCTTAATTTCATCACCTTTGTCATTATATACGATATGAATGAAGATCAAATATCGATATGTCCACGTTACATAACAGTCTACAAGGGGAGTCCTTCCTCTGGAGTCTGCCGCAGTGTGGGTGGAGGTATGAATACACTAAGAAGATGCAAGGTTCATGGGGACTTCATCTTCACTGCTCTGACAGTAAACAAGGCTCCTCTTTTCTTTCTTATACCTACAATGTTTTTCTCGAAGGTAAATATAATTAGTGTTTGGCAAATCCAGGAGTTTTCCACTCAAAAAATAAATCCCATTTAGTGTTGGGTTATACATCTGGTTTTGCATTTCCAACACCGCACACAGGAATTTAGTTTCTTTTCTGATGAGTTTCAAATTTTGATTTTATTATAAAACATTTGTTCACATTTGGAAGATGTGGATGGTTTCTTTCCTATGTGACTTCTTTGATGATCCCTAAAGGCACATTTACATGCGTAGATGAGCAACAGATTGTCGAGAAGAAAGCTTGCCTTACCGACAGTCGGCTGCTCGGTCATTGAAGGTGAAGCACTGCATTTACATGCAACGATCCCCTCCACAGTATGAGGATGAGGGATCACTATTGCTATCACTCATGCTCATACAGCTGCATTGTGTCTGGGCAGTTTAGATGGCGCGATCTGCTGCCCAGAAACAATAATTTAGGTGACTGCACTAATGACAATTGATTGAGTGTTTCGCTCTTTCATTGGGTGATCTCCTGCAGTTTAACACAGACAGACTGTCGGGAACGAGCATTCACTCCCAAAAATCTGCCTGATGATTACACCGTGTAACTCCACCTTATGATTGGCATTGCGAATCCGGCTTCGCTTCTGTGTGATATCTCTGGTGGGTAAAAAGACTTGATTTATACCTAAAGGTTTTGCCACATTCAGAACATGAAAATGGCTTCTCTCCTGTATGAGATCTGTCATGTGTAATAAGTTGTGATTTCCCCATAAAACGTTTCCCACATACCGAACATGAATATGGCTTCTCTCCTCTATGAGTTCTGTTATGTTTAAAAAGTTGTGATTTCTCTGAAAAAGATTTTCCACATACCGAGCATGAATATGGCTTCTCTCTAGTGTGACTTCTCTGATGCTCTTTAAGAGTGGCAGTACAAATAAAAGATTTACTGCATTCTGAACATGAATACGGTTTCTCTCCTGTGTGATTTCTTTGATGTATAACAAGTCTTGATTTATATGTAAAGGATTTGCCACATTCAGAACATGAATACGGCTTCTCTCCTGTGTGATATCTCTGGTGTGCAACAAGTCTTGATTTACATCTAAAGGATTTGCCACATTCAGAACATGAATATGGCTTCTCTCCTGTATGAGTTCTATCATGTTGAATAAGATGTGATTTCTCCAAAAAACCTTTCCCACATACTGAACATGAATACGGCCTCACTCCTGTGTGAATTCTCTGATGTTCTCTAAGCTTGGCTTTACTAATAAAACATTTCCCACATTCTGAACATGCAAATGGCTTCTCTCCTGTGTGACGTTTCTGATGTTTAACAAGATCTGATTTATTTGTAAAACATTTCCCACATTCTGAGCATGGAAATGGCTTCTCCCCTGTGTGAATTCTCTCATGTATAACCATATGTGATTTATTGACAAAAGATTTACCGCAGTGTGAACAGGGATATCGCCTCTCTCCTGCGTAAGTTTTCTGATGTGTACCAAGATGCGATTGTGGTATACTTGCGAGAACCACCTGTGATTGGTCAGAAGGTTGCTTATTATTATTTGGATTACGTGGTAGATCTGAAATCAGAAGCCCTGGATATACAAGCAGGGTAATGAGGTTTTCTCCTGAAGAGTGCGGAATGATAGCTCCATTTTCTACCGGCGATAACATGATGGTTCCCGCAAAGTTCTTATTGGCATTTCCTGTTAAAAAATGGATTTTGTTATTTTTTTCAGACCCCAAAATCATAACATTCCTAGTAGGCTGGAAACAGACATGCAGTGTGAGCCAAATTCAGAAGTGGATCTTAGGATAACACATCTTTAGTAGTCAAAATAATGGAAACTACTAAAATACAAGACAATTGTCCTCCTGAACCCAACGTGTTGGAGCCAGAACAGCATGGTGCCTGTTGGATGAAGGTGATGCTGTGGATATCACGTACCTGGATCTCAGCAAATTCTTTTATGCAATATAAAGAACTGATAGATATGTTACTGAAAATTGGGCTCAATCCTCAGTGGATTTGCAGTTTGTAATGGACAGACACCAGAGTGTTCTTCGTGCATTTAAAGAGTGACTAGCGATGATCACAACGGTGTGTACGGAGGTAGGTAAGGTGTGCCTGTAGGTAATGTATGATAGTAGGTAAGGTGGTCCTGTAGGTAAGGTGTGCCTGTAGGTAGGGTATGACGGTAGGTAAGGTGTGCCTGTAGGTAGGGTATGACGGTAGGTAAGGTGTGCCTGTAGGTAGGGTATGACGGTAGGTAAGGTGGTCCTGTAGGTAGGGTATGACGGTAGGTAAGGTGCGCCTGTAGGTAGGGTATGACGGTAGGTAAGGTGCGCCTGTAGGTAGGGTATGACGGTAGGTAAGGTGTGCCTGTAGGTAGGGTATGACGGTAGGAAGGGTGTGCCTGTAGGTAGGGTATGACGGTAGGAAGGGTGTGCCTGTAGGTAGGGTATGACGGTAGGTAAGGTGTGCCTGTAGGTAGGGTATGACGGTAGGTAAGGTGTGCCTGTAGGTAGGGTATGACGGTAGGTAAGGTGTGCCTGTAGGTAGGGTATGACGGTAGGTAAGGTGTGCCTGTAGGTAGGGTATGACGGTAGGTAAGGTGTGCCTGTAGGTAGGGTATGACGGTAGGTAAGGTGTGCCTGTAGGTAGGGTATGACGGTAGGTAAGGTGTGCCTGTAGGTAGGGTATGACGGTAGGTAAGGTGTGCCTGTAGGTAGGGTGTGCCTGTAGGTAGGGTGTGCCTGTAGGTAGGGTATGACGGTAGGTAAGGTGTGCCTGTAGGTAGGGTGTGCCTGTAGGTAGGGTATGACGGTAGATAAGGTGTGCCTGTAGGTAGGGTGTGCCTGTAGGTAGGGTATGACGGTAGGTAAGGTGTGCCTGTAGGTAGGGTATGACGGTAGGTAAGGTGTGCCTGTAGGTAGGGTATGACGGTAGGTAAGGTGTGCCTGTAGGAATGGTATGGCGGTAGGAAGGGTGTGCCTGTAGGTAGGGTATGACGGTAGGTAAGGTGTGCCTGTAGGTAGGGTGTGCCTGTAGGTAGGGTATGACGGTAGGTAAGGTGTGCCTGTAGGTAGGGTATGACGGTAGGTAAGGTGTGCCTGTAGGTAGGGTATGACGGTAGGTAAGGTGTGCCTGTAGGAATGGTATGGCGGTAGGAAGGGTGTGCCTGTAGGTAGGGTATGACGGTAGGTAAGGTGTGCCTGTAGGTAGGGTATGACGGTAGGTAAGGTGTGCCTGTAGGTAGGGTATGACGGTAGTTAGGGTATGACGGTAGGTAGGGTATGACGGTAGGTAGGGTGTGCCTGTAGGTAAGGTATGACGGTAGGTAGGGTGTGCCTGTAGGTGGGGTATGATGGTAGGTAGGGTGTGCCTGTAGGTGGGGTATGATGGTAGGTAGGGTGTGCCTGTAGGTGGGGTATGACGGTAGGTAGGTAATGATGGTAGGTAAGGTGTGCCTGTAGGTAGGGTATGAAAGTAGGTAAAAGGTGTCCCTATAGGTAGGGGTTAACTGCCGCGGATCGCAGCTACCTGTCATAGAGGTCAGGTGCGGCTATAAGATCCTGCAGTCAGCTCCCGCCTCCTGTTGAATTTGAATGAATGAGTGCTCTAACTTCATTGGTGGCGCAGTGACCACAGCCCCTCCCCTCCTTTTCCCCTCTCTCCTCTCATTGGTGGCACAGTGACCACAGCCCCTCCCCTCCTCTTCCCCTCTCATTGGCAGCGGTAGCACAGGGGGAGGAGACACTGCTTCCTTCTCCCCTGTGCTGCTGAGCGAACACGCGCGCTGGTCACATTATCGGCATATCGGCAACATTAGATGCCGATACCAATAACTTTGAAAATCATGAATATCGTTAAATCCAATAATCAGTCGATCCCTAATGAAGGCATCCCCAAAAACAGTGGTCCTGGTCCGTATCTAGTTCTGCACATTTAGGTCAACGTAAGGAAGAAATTTTGCCCATAAGGAAGTTTTTCACTGGTGAGATATAAGCCCTATGTTCCAGTAAGAAGCTAATGGGAAACATCGGGAAGCTTTATATATTACCTATGAGATCCTTGTCCGATACATCCGGAATGGGTGCTGGACCCTCGCCGATCTGATACTGATGGATAGGTCATCAATAGTAAAAGCCCGAACATCGGGGATACTGCATCGGATGTTTTCCAGGCGTCTGAGCTGAGAAGTTTTATTATTGGGGTTGAGTGAAGGGCAGTCAAAGAGAGTTAAGTCCTTCTGGATGAACGGCATGCTGTAAGACGTAGTGAGGCAGCAAGAAGGAAAAGAAGGACATGTCCAAGGAGATTGGGCAGAATGTTTTTCAGAATTTTCTTAGGGCTCATTTACACGACCGTGCTGTGTTTTGCGGTCTGCAAATTGCGGAATGGAACGAACCGTCCAGTATAGAAATGCCTATGCCACGGAACGGAGTGCTGTCCGCATCTTTTGTGGCCCCATGGAAGTGAATGGGTCCGCATCTGAGCCACAAAAAATGCAGCTCAGATGCGGACCCAAACAACATGTGAATGAGCCCTAATTCTGATAGAAGGAAGGATTGTACTGAGCTGAGATCCTTCCTTGGTTTGGGAACAAGAACTGTTCAGGATCTAAGGAAGGATGTGAAAGAGAAATTGTATACACTCGATACAAGCTGAGATACGGCCTCTGGCCTGGATACAAGCTGAGATACGGCCTCTGGCCTGGATACAAGCTGAGATACGGCCTCTGGCCTGGATACAAGCTGAGATACGGCCTCTGGCCTGGATACAAGATGAGATACGGCCTCTGGCCTGGATACAAGATGAGATACGGCCTCTGGCCTGGATACAAGATGAGATACGGCCTCTGGCCTGGATACAAGATGAGATACGGCCTCTGGCCTGGATACAAGATGAGATACGGCCTCTGGCCTGGATACAAGATGAGATACGGCCTCTGGCCAGGATACAAGATGAGATACGGCCTCTAGCCTGGATACAAGATAAGATACGGCCTCTACCCTGGATGCAAGATGAGATACGGTCGGGCATGGAGGTATACAGACTCCATATGGTATCATGTGGTACATTTGCCCACGGATGTTACGACTGGGCCTGCAGATCCGGCAATCTTTTAGGTTGCTGAAGCTGGCGTCCTTGATGGTCCCATAAATATTGGACTTATGGCAAATCTGGCGCCCAGGCAAGGAAGTGTTGTAATTTGGAGGAGACATTGCCGAGTGCAGGGATAATTATCCTGCTGAAAAATGCCAGTTCTCAGCCCTGCCATGAGAGGAACACATGTGGCGGCAGAATGTTCTGCACATATCACTGAGCTGTTAGTGTCCTCGTATCACTACTGGGGGAGATAGACTGTAGTATGTGATGGCTCCCACAATCATCGCACCAGCAGTTGGGGCAGTGCGTCGCTCCACAGCAAAGGCAGGATTGAAGTGCATACAGTGAGGAAGCATAAAAAGCTATAAAAATGAACTACTCCTTTAATACAGCCTCTTCTCACCTCGTCTCTTCTTACCTTGTGATGTCAGAGGCCGGGAATCCTCCATCATGGCGTCCCTGTACAAGTCCTTGTGTCCTTCTATATACTCCCACTCCTCCATGGAGAAATACACCGCCACATCATGACACCTTACAGGAACCTGACAACACAATGACACAGTCATCAAGACCCCTCCAGTGCTGTTATTGGAGAATTTCCAAGCATTCCCAGTAGTGTCACCTCTTCAGTCAGCAGCTCAATCATCTGGTGGGCAAGTTCTAGGATCTTCTGCTCATGTATTAGGGGGGGAGGCTCTGTGATGGGGGTCTTGCTCCACCCTCCTGACTCATGGATGATGGGAGTCCCCCCCGATGTCTTCTTCACTATGGTGTAATCCTGTGGATGGAGAGAGACACTTAGGGAAAGAAATTCCTTCCTGACTCCAGATCTACAATCAGAATCCCTCCTGGATCATGGCCCCATCTCCAGTAATCTAGTCACTAGAAGCTGGAATATTGTCACCCTCCATGGTCTTTCTGGACTGAATTCTAGAAAGGTTTACCTCTCCGCTCAGCAGGGAGATGATCTCAAAGGTGAAGTCTAATATTCTTCTGCTGATCTCCTTCCTGTCCATCCTTGGTGGTGATTCAGGAGAAGAGGAGAGAACTGGAGGAGCTGGAGGCTTCTAGTACTGCAGGCGCCTTTATGAGGAGAGGAGAGGCTGGAAATCCTCAAGGGACAAGAGCTTCAGTGAGATCCAGAACCGCACTTACTGCTCCTCAGACCTTCTACCACCGATATTAATTGACAACTGCGGAAGAAAGACATGGTGAATCAAGTGAGAATTACCTCATTAGAAGAGTAATATGAATATGTTTCTTTAGACAATGACGACCTGACTGATTCCCAAATGACCCTGATGAAGCTAGAAGACGAAACCGGCTGGGTACTGAACAGCCTCTCTTCAGTGTTATATGTTTTTAGGATACAGTCATTTACCAAGATTTTATATTGTTTTTTAATAGGTTCTTTATATTGAAATTTTGAGAAAATATTAAACAGCCAAAACCAGCAATTTTTAAAATTTTTGTAAACATCCACTTGCTGCAATCAGCACCCGTCAGTATTAATGCACATACAAAGATATAGAAAAACATGGGTTTGCGATCCATAGGTCTTCACAACCAATCCTAACATTAAGAACAAAAGGTACCATTCACAACATAACATTCACAATCACGTTCCGCAAGACTTATTTATAAGCCACTAGGCAACACAGTTTGGCCTTGATTCCATATCTTAAAGAAATGGTCAGGGATCCTTCTCTTCGCATACACCAACTTATAGCACCAGGTCCACATTAATCAACTGTACCCAATGTTGGATGTATCTGAGGATTTCCAATTCAGGAGTATTGTCCTCCTGGTGTAAAACATGAAGAGACGGTATAACCTTCCCCCATAGTTTGTAAGTATAAGGTCAGTAACTAACCCTAATAGACCAACCATGGGAAAAACACACTCCCAGGAAGCCCAATTTAGAATTAAGAAGGACATGAATCTCCGACCAATACACCTGCATAGTAGGACGGTGCCATACCAAGTAGATCAGGAGCCGATGGCCGCAGCGCGCCTTGTACATTTAGGGTCTTAAGATTTTATATTGTAAGTACGTTAAACAAGCCTACTCGCTTTCACCGTTTCCATGTATTATGTTGTAGATTCCAGCTATCGCGGATCAAAATCAGTAGAGGAGAGAAATGTCCATGCCGACAACAACCCTGAATGCAGAGATCTCCATACCAGAATCCATGAAAGACTACAACATTCACTGAAGAGGCTGAGAGCGGCCTGTAAAGTGGGGACTGTGACTTAAAGAGACCTGAACTAACAGGAGGGCTGGTAAAAGTAGAAGGGTTGAAATAATACCAGAATTCTTTTGATTCGATACCAAGTGAACTATCACAATACTCAACACCAAATCCATACTACTCACAAAACAGAATACAAAAATCTAAAGTCCATCTCCTCCTCACATCCTTCTTGATCTCTGTGTTCTCCTGTAGGTCTCACCCTTGCGCTTTACCCCACCTCCACTGGCACAGAAAAGAAGCCACGACAATCGAAGATCTGTGACACACACTTAACCCTTCATTAGCTGCTGGATCCTTACCGGACACTGTGCACTCATACCCCATAGTGAGCTATCTGCCTGCATGCATCAGGGGTGAACCCTAGAGGAGCTACATAGGGCGTTACCGCCAAGTCAGGGAGGAGACCCTCACTATCATACAGCCGGGTCAGAAAGGAAACCCTCACCATCATATACAGCTGGATCAGAAAGGAGACCCTCACTATCATACAGCCGGTTCAGGGAGGAGACCTTCACTATCATACAGCCGGTACAGGAAAAGACCCTCACTATTATACAGCCGGGTCAGGGAGGAGACCCTCACTATCATACAGCCGGATCAGGGAGGAGACCCTCACTATCATACAGCCGGGTCAGAAAGGAGACCCTCACTATCATACAGCCGGTTCAGGGAGGAGACCTTCACTATCATACAGCCGGTACAGGAAAAGACCCTCACTATCATAATCGGGTCAGGAAGGCAAAGCTCATTATCATACAGCCGGTTCAGGAAGACGACTCTCACTATCATACAGCCGGATCAGGAGGGAGACGACCCTCACTATCATACAGCTGAATCAGGAGGGAGACCCTCACTATCATATAGCAGATTCAGGAAGACGACCTTCACTATCATACAGTTGGATCAGGAGGGAGACCTTCACCATTATACAGCCGGTTCTGGAAGATCACCCTCACTATCATACAGCCGAGTCAGGAGGGAGACCCTCACTATCATACAACCGGGTCAGCAAGATGATCCTCACTATCATACAGCAGAGTCAGGAGGGAGACGACCCTCACTATCAAACAGCCGGTTTTGGAAGATGACCCTCACTATTATGCAGACGACTCAGGAAGATGATCCTCACTATCATACAGCTGACTCAGGAGGGAGACCCTCACTATCATACAGCCGAGTCAGGAGGGAGACCCTCACTATCATACAACCGGGTCCGAAAGACGACCCTCACTATCTTAGTACAGTGTCAGGATGTCGACCCTCACTATCATATAGTTGGATCAGGAGAGAGAACTTCACTATCTTACAACTGGGTAAGGAAGACGACCCTCACTATCATACAGCTGAATCAGGAGGGAGACCCTCATTATCATACAGCCGAGTCAGGAAGGTGACCCTCACTATCAAACAGCCGAGTCAGGAAGGCGACCCTCACTATCATACAGCCGAGTCAGGAAGGCGACTGTCAGGATCAGGACACCGGTGGGTATGCATGGCAGCAAGTGCCATGTAACCCGTTCCTGTATATACTAGGCTGGGGTTGCACATTCCCATTCCCTAGCCAATCAGTGATGATGTCAGCATCTTTAGCATGTGATGTCATATAGGTCATATGATCGGGGACGCTTCTTGTGACCTGCAAGTGTGGCCTCTTTGAAGAGACAACTGCTGGCCACAGTTGCCTGTGAATAAGTTCTTTATACCTCATTAGCTGGCATATTGGTCTGCGTTCCCTGGTTCTTGGTTCTGTTTCTGACTACCCGCTGTGTGATTATTTGGATTTGGATCTGCTTTAATCTGATGTGTTTGGACTAGAGATGAGCGAATCGAAGCTGACGAAATGGAATTCGATCCAAATTTCAGATTTGCAACGAATGCGAATTCTCTCGCGCTTTGTGGTAACGAAACACATTTTTCCTAAAATGGCTGCTGCACGTATGAGGACATGGAGAAAGGAAGTATGGGAAGGCGGGATCACCCAGACTGACATGCATGATGCAGCCAATCAGCAGCCAGCCAGCCCTGTGATGTCACAGCCCTTTATATATACGGCGGCGATCTTAGATTCAGACATTTTCCAGTGTTCTGAGTGCAGGGACAGACGTTGCAGGAGCTAGGGAGAGTTATATTAAAAACCTCATTGTGAAAAAAAAAAAAAAGCGATTTATTGCAGGGAAACATTATTCAAATTGCAGGGAAATGATAGGGAGGAATCATTTCACAGCATCTTAGTGCAGGGGGAGACGTCTGAAGTCGCTAGGGACAGTGCTAGAAAAACCTAATTGTGAAAAAAGAAAAGCGATTTACAAATGCAGGGAAACATTATTTGGGGATCCAAATAGCCATTATACAGCTCTGGCATTCCAGCAATTTGTTCTTGGTGCAAGTGCTATGTTGAAAAGCCTTTAGTGGCTTATATCTGTGGAAAAAGAAAAATATATACGCATTTCACTTCTGCAGTTATATGTGGTGAAAGCATTCAGTGGCCTATTTCAGTACAAAAAGAAAAAAAATATATACGCACTTCACTTCTGCAGTTATTATTTCAATAGAAAAACAAAATATACTCAGCGTTCACTTTTGCAGTTATATGTGGTAAAACCTTTAGTGACGTATTTCGGTAGAAAAACAAAATATTTTCAGCGTTCAGCACTGCAGTAATATTTGTGGGAAAATCTTTAGTGACGTATTTCGGTAGAAAACAATACATTTATTCTGCGGTCAACGCCACAGTTATACATGGTAAAGCCTTTAGTTGCGTATTACAGTAGAAAAAGTAAAATGTATTCTTATAAAAAATGTATCCTTATTAAGGAGGGGTCCATGGGTTCAAAGAAGCAGCGGCGGTAGCAGTCAGTCAGTGCGTAGTGTTGTCGGTAAAATCACCTACTCTGCGGTGTGGTTTTTGTACAGCCTCCGGAGGAGGCGAATATGGCCATATGTAGAATCTTCGGGCAGAAGGTGAAGCGTGGCCAGGGTGTCAATGTTGGCACCACGGCCCTGCGTCAACATATGCAGTGTCACCATAAAGTGACCTGGGAGAACCGTGGCTCTGATGTGGTGGTCCAGCCTGCCGCAGCAAACGCTGCATCATCCAGTGGCACGCCACACCCTTTCAGGCAGTCAAATTTCCACCACCTCAGGCGAAGGGAGCTGTCTGTCGTTCTCATCGTCTGCTGGTCTTGATGCTCCTGCTCCTCCTCCTCGTCAGTCATTCCGTCAGTAATCGATCACTGAAGCGATTGCCAAGAGACAACAGTATCCGTGCACTCATCCAACGGCGCAGAAGCTGGACATGCTCCTGGCCAAGTTGCTGATGTTGCAGTCCCTCCCTTTCCAAGTGGTGGACTCTGCACCTTTCAGAGAACTGATGGCTTGTGCCGAGCTGAGGTGGAGAGTCCCAAGCCTTTAGTGACGTATTTCAGTAAAAAAAAAAAAAAAAATAAGTTTATTCAGCGTTCTAGTTATATGCGGTAAAATCTTTAGTGACGTATCTCGGTCGAAAAACAAATTTTATTCAGCGTTCAGTGCTGTAGTTATAGGTGATAAAATCTCCATGTCTCGATGATAAATCTGCTCCGTGGGGGCCCCGTGTGACTTCTACACACTTTCCAAATAATACTTCAGCGGGGTGAATAGATGCCGAATGACCGGGACGCTCAATGACCTTCCCAGGAGCTTCTGTCGGAAACAGCGGTTCATTTCTGAGACGTTCGTATAGTGCGGGGGGAATCTGAAGACCCTCTCCATCTCCGTACACCACAGGATGTCCTCCTTCCCATCTATGATGACTGGGAACTCATTTAGGTTTTCCCTGACGAAGAGACCAGGGGCTGGTAGTTAAGGTTCCAATCTTGATGAACTTCGCGACTCTTCAGGGCTCCAAGCTATGTTGAAGCTTTGTCTTTTCATTGTCTGTAGCTACTAGAGGCCTGTTCATGCCAGGCAGGATCCCCCAGAAGTATTTGGCTCGATGAGCAGCCGATACCGCACTTGCATCAATCTTGACAGGATTAGTCTCCAGGTGGAAATAGTTTTTTGGAATGCTTTCTCCATCGCAAGCACATCGTCGAATAAACAGAAGACTGGCCGATTCTCTCCTGTCTTAGGCAACACTTAATTTTTATTATTACATTTATTAATTATTTATTATTAAATTGAACCAAAACTTGATTAAAATTATAAGAAAATAAAAACTTAAATTCGCCAATATATTATTCAAATCTTCAAGGGAAATTCACAGACAATCAATTTTCCGAGCCTTTTGTGCCGGTGAACGTGTATTATTAAATCGTGTTTTAAACACTTTAGAAAGTTGAGAAATTTTAACCTTCTGTTTTGTCCCATATTCCCTACAAATGAATAGACGAAGCGGCCACACTGTGGTCTCCTCATGCTGCTGCCACCTCCGTATTCTCAAGTCGTCATGCCACTCTGTGGCCTTCTAATGCTGCCGCCACCTCCACACTCTGTGGTCTCCTGATGCTGCCGCCACCTCGGTCATTGTGCCACCCTGTGGCCTCCTCCTGATGCTGCTGCCGCCACCTCAACGCTCTGTCATTGTGCCACTCTGTGGTCTCCTCATGCTGTTCCCACCCTCCCCAATTCATGACTGGGCCACTATTTTGCCTTTCGGCCTGGCTGACCATCATTTATTTGACCCTTCTTCTGATCTGTCAGAAGGAAGGAAAAATGAGATACACAACAGATCCTGTCTGTGTAGCAGCTGTAAGGCCTGTACGGTCTCATCAGAATCGGCTTATGATTTGATAGCCAAAAGCAGGAGTGGGTACAAAACACAGAAGACTTGCGAGTATTCCGTTCACGTGTCATCTCTGTTTTAGATCCACTCCTGTATTTTTGGCATTAGCAATACTGATGGATTATTGAGCAAATGCTGACCGAGTGAAGGCGGACAGGATCCGTTTTTTGTGGGTTATTGTTCTGACGGATCAGAGGAAGGGCAAAATAATCAGTGACGTCAACACAGACTTACTGCTGACCCCCTCTCCACTCTGTCGGGGGCTCTACTTGTATAAGTGTTTAATAGAACAGGTTCTGTAGACATCTATGTGGAATCAGCTGACGGCGGTGTAAAAGGAGTGCGCAGCTTCTTCGTGCTAACATCGACCTGTAAGGCTGAGTTCACACACGTGACTGCCCAAATAAGCGAAGTGTGCAGCGATTCTAAGAGCGACGCCTGTCATCTGCATGTCATACTGACTCACAGAATTATTTCACTACCACAGCAGACTCCCTATGCGTGTTACTGCAAGGCACAGTTCTACACCGCTATACAGGCACAGTGTTCTACACCGCTATACAGGCACAGTGTTCTACACCGCTATACAGGCACAGTGTTCTACACCGCTATACAGGCACAGTGTTCTACACCGCTATACAGGCACAGTGTTCTACACCGCTATACAGGCACAGTGTTCTACACCGCTATACAGGCACAGTGTTCTACACCGCTATACAGAGCACAGTGTTCTACACCGCTATACAGAGCACAGTGTTCTACACCGCTATACAGAGCACAGTGTTCTACACCGCTATACAGGCACAGTGTTCTACACCGCTATACAGGCACAGTGTTCTACACCGCTATACAGGCACAGTGTTCTACACCGCTATACAGGCACAGTGTTCTACACCGCTATACAGGCACAGTGTTCTACACCGCTATACAGGCACAGTGTTCTACACCGCTATACAGGCACAGTGTTCTACACCGCTATACAGGCACAGTGTTCTACACCGCTATACAGGCACAGTGTTCTACACTGCTATACAGGCACAGTGTTCTACACCGCTATACAGGTACAGTGTTCTACACCGCTATACAGGCACAGTGTTCTACACCGCTATACAGGCTCTCAGCAGACAGGAAATAGCCGTTTTTAACGCGATTCGCAGCAAATAAATTCGGATTGAAGCGAATCTTTTCGGAAAATTTGGCAAACAGCCAAATCAAATTTTTTAGAAATTCATCTCTAGTTTGGACCATACTCCATACTGGCTGGTGTCAGGGGGTCTTCTCAGTAACTATAACCCCCAGCATGCACTGCGTCTCTCCTGATCTGACAGGTAATAATAGGACCCGGCTCCATACTGGCCGGTGTCAGGAGGTCTCCTCAGTAACTATAACCGCCAGCATGCACTGCGTCTCTCCTGATCTGACAGGTAATAATAGGACCCGGCTCCATACTGGCCGGTGTCAGGAGGTCTCCTCAGTAACTATAACCCCCAGCATGCACTGCGTCTCTCCTGATCTGACAGGTAATAATAGGACCCGGCTCCATACTGGCCGGTGTCAGGAGGTCTCCTCAGTAACTATAACCCCCAGCATGCACTGCGTCTCTCCTGATCTGACAGGTAATAATAGGACCCGGCTCCATACTGGCCGGTGTCAGGAGGTCTCCTCAGTAACTATAACCCCCAGCATGCACTGCGTCTCTCCTGATCTGACAGGTAATAATAGGACCCGGCTCCATACTGGCCGGTGTCAGGAGGACTCCTCAATAACTATAACCCCCAGCATGCACTGCGTCTCTACACATCTGAGGGGCAATCACCTTCCACTTGGGGCCACACGCCAAGTGTTCTTCTCAGTCCCAGCATGGGCCCGATGTGAATGTATCCTGGGGAACACAGTCAGTGAGGGCTGTATATATACACTGCTCAAAAATAAAGGGAACACTTAAACAACACAATGTAACTCCAAGTCAATCACACTTCTGTGACATCAAACTGTCCACTTAGGAAGCAACACTGAGTGACAATCAATTTCACATGCTGTTGTGCAAATGGGATAGACAACAGGTAGAAATTATAGGCAATTAGCAAGACACCCCCAATAAAGGAGTGGTTCTGCAGGTGGTGACCACAGACCAGTTCCTATGCTTCCTGGCTGATGTTTTGGTCACTTTTGAATGCTGGCGGTGCTTTCACTCTAGTGGTAGCATGAGACGGAGTCTACAACCCACACAAGTGGCTCAGGTAGTGCAGCTTATCCAGGATGGCACATCAATGCGAGCTGTGGCAAGAAGGTTTGCTGTGTCTGTCAGCGTAGTGTCCAGAGCATGGAGGCACTACCAGGAGACAGGCCAGTACATCAGGAGACGTGGAGGAGGCCGTAGGAGGGTAACAACCCAGCAGCAGGACCGCTACCTCCGCCTTTGTGCAAGGAGGAACAGGAGGAGCACTGCCAGAGCCCTGCAAAATGACCTCCAGCAGGCCACAAATGTGCATGTGCCTGCTCAAACGGTCAGAAACAGACTCCATGAGGGTGATATGAGGGCCCGACATCCACAGGTGGGGGTTGTGCTTACAGCCCAACACCGTGCAGGACGTTTGGCATTTGCCAGAGAACACCAAGATTGGCAAATTCGCCACTGGCGCCCTGTGCTCTTCACAGATGAAAGCAGGTTCACACTGAGCACATGTGACAGACGTGACAGAGTCTGGAGACGCCGTGGAGAACGTTCTGCTGCCTGCAACATCCTCCAGCATGACCGGTTTGGCATTGGGTCAGTAATGGTGTGGGGTGGCATTTCTCCAGAGGTAGCCTGACTGCCATTAGGTACCGAGATGAGATCCTCAGACTCCTTGTGAGACCATAGGCTGGTGCGGTTGGCCCTGGGTTCCTCCTAATGCAAGACAATGCTAGACCTCATGTGGCTGGAGTGTGTCAGCAGTTCCTGCAAGACGAAGGCATTGATGCTATGGACTGGCCCGTCCGTTCTCCCAGACCTGAATCAATTGAGCACATCTGGGACATCATATCTCGCTCTATCCACCAACGTCACGTTGCACCACAGACTGTCCAGGAGTTGGCAGATGCTTTAGTCCAGGTCTGGGAGGAGATCCCTCAGGAGACCGTCCGCCACCTCATCAGGAGCATGCACAGGCGTTGTAGGGAGGTCATACAGGCACGTGGAGGCCACACACACTACTGAGCCTTATTTTGACTTGTTTTAAGGACATTACATCAAAGTTGGATCAGCCTGTAGTGTGTTTTTCCACTTTAATTTTGAGTGTGACTCCAAATCCAGACCTCCATGGGTTAAAAAAATTTGATTTCCATATTTTTTATTTTGTGTGATTTTGTTGTCAGCACATTCAACTATGTAAAGAACAAAGTATTTCAGAAGAATATTTAATTAACTCAGATCTAGGATGTGTTATTTGTGTGTTCCCTTTATTTTTTTGAGCAGTGTATATATATATATATATATATATATATATACACAGGTACACACCTGCATACAGATATACACTCACCTAAAGAATTATTAGGAACACCTGTTCTATTTCTCATTAATGCAATTATCTAGTCAACCAATCACATGGCAGTTGCTTCAATGCATTTAGGGGGGTGGTCCTGGTCAAGACAATCTCCTGAACTCCAAACTGAATGTCAGAATGGGAAAGAAAGGTGATTTAAGCCATTTTGAGCGTGGCATGGTTGTTAGTGCCAGACGGGCCGGTCTGAGTATTTCACAATCTGCTCAGTTACTGGGATTTTCACGCACAACCATTTCTAGGGTTTACAAAGAATGGTGTGAAAAGGGAAAAACATCCAGTATGCGGCCGTCCTGTGGGCAAAAATGCCTTGTGGATGCTAGAGGTCAGAGGAGAATGGGCCGACTGATTCAAGCTGATAGCAGAGCAACGTTGGCTGAAATAACCACTCGTTACAACCGAGGTCTGCAGCAAAGCATTTGTGAAGCCACAACACGCACAACCTTGAGGCGGATGGGCTACAACAGCAGAAGACCCCACCGGGTACCACTCATCTCCTCTACAAATAGGAAAAAGAGGCTACCATATGCACGAGCTCACCAAAATTGGACTGTTGAAGACTGGAAAAATGTTGTCTGGTCTGATGAGTCTCGATTTCTGTTGAGACATTCAAATGGTAGAGTCCGAATTTGGTGTAAACAGAATGAGAACATGTATCCATCATCTGATGGCTACTTCCAGCAGGATAATGCACCATGTCACAAAGCTCCAATCATTTCACATTGGTTTCTTGAACATGACAATGAGTTCACTGCACTAAAATGGCCCCCACAGTCACCAGATCTCAACCCAATAGAGCATCTTTGGGATGTGGTGGAACGGGAGCTTCGTGCCCTGGATGTGCATCCCTCAAATCTCCATCAACTGCAAGATGCTCTCCTATCAATATGGGCCAACATTTCTAAAGAATGCTATCAGCACCTTGTGGAATCAATGCCACGTAGAATTAAGGCAGTTCTGAAGGCAAAAGGGGGTCCAACACCGTATTAGTATGGGGGCACTAATAATTCTTTAGGTGAGTGTATATATATATCTGTATAAAGGGGCCGGTGTGAATGTATCCTGGGGGCCACAGTCAGCGAGGGCTGTATATATATATATCCTCTGTATACGGGGCCAGTGTGAATGTATCCTGGGGCCACAGCCAGCGAGGGCTGTATATATATATATATATATATATATATATATATATCTCCTCTGTATACGGGGCCGGTGTGAATGTATCCTGGGGGCCACAGCCAGCGAGGGCTGTATATATATATATCCTCTGTATACGGGGCCGGTGTGAATGTATCCTGGGGCCACAGCCAGCGAGGGCTGTATATATATATCCTCTGTATACGGGGCCGGTGTGAATATATCCTGGGGGCCACAGCCAGCGAGGGCTGTATATATATATATCCTCTGTATACAGGGGCCGGTGTGAATGTATTCTGGGGCCACAGCCAGCGAGGGCTGTATATATATATATCCTCTGTATACGGGGCCGGTGTGAATGTATCCTGGGGCCACAGTCAGCGAGGGCTGTATATATATATATATATCCTCTGTATACAGGGGCCGGTGTGAATGTATCCTGGGGGCCACAGCCAGCGAGGGCTGTATATATATATATCCTCTGTATACAGGGGCCGGTGTGAATGTATCCTGGGGCCACAGCCAGCGAGGGCTGTATATATATATATATATCTGTATACAGGGGCCGGTGTAAATGTATCCTGGGGGCCACAGTCAGCGAGGGCTGTATATATATATATATCCTCTGTATACAGGGGCCAGTGTGAATGTATCCTGGGGGCCACAGTCAGCGAGGGCTGTATATATATATATCCTCTGTATACAGGGGCCGGTGTGAATGTATTCTGGGGCCACAGCCAGCGAGGGCTGTATATATATATATCCTCTGTATACGGGGCCGGTGTGAATGTATCCTGGGGCCACAGTCAGCGAGGGCTGTATATATATATATATATCCTCTGTATACAGGGGCCGGTGTGAATGTATCCTGGGGGCCACAGCCAGCGAGGGCTGTATATATATATATCCTCTGTATACAGGGGCCGGTGTGAATGTATCCTGGGGCCACAGCCAGCGAGGGCTGTATATATATATATATATATATCTGTATACAGGGGCCGGTGTAAATGTATCCTGGGGGCCACAGCCTGCGAGGGCTGTATATATATATATATATCCTCTGTATACAGGGGCCAGTGTGAATGTATCCTGGGGGCCACAGTCAGCGAGGGCTGTATATATATATATCCTCTGTATACAGGGGCCGGTGTGAATGTATCCTGGGGGCCACAGCCTGCGAGGGCTGTATATATATATATCCTCTGTATACAGGGGCCGGTGTGAATGTATCCTGGGGCCACAGCCAGCGAGGGCTGTATATATATATATATCCTCTGTATACGGGGCCGGTGTGAATGTATCCTGGGGCCACAGCCAGCGAGGGCTGTATATATATATATATCCTCTGTATACGGGGCCGGTGTGAATGTATCCTGGGGCCACAGCCAGCGAGGGCTGTATATATATATATATCCTCTGTATACGGGGCCGATGTTTATGTATCCTGGGGGCCACAGCCAGCGAGGGCTGTGTATATATATATATATCCTCTGTATACGGGGCCGATGTTTATGTATCCTGGGGGCCACAGCCAGCAAGGGCTGTATATATATATATATCCTCTGTATACGGGGCCGATGTTTATGTATCCTGGGGGCCACAGCCAGCGAGGGCTGTATATATATATATATCCTCTGTATACGGGGCCGATGGTTATGTATCCTGGGGCCACAGCCAGCGAGGGCTGTATATATATATATCCTCTGTATACGGGGCCGGTGTGAATGTATCCTGGGGCCACAGTCAGCGAGGGCTGTATATATATATATCCTCTGTATACGGGGCCGGTGTGAATGTATCCTGGGGCCACAGTCAGCGAGGGCTGTATATATATATATATCCTCTGTATACGGAGCCGCTGTGAATGTATCCTGGGGGCCACAGCCAGCGAGGGCTGTATATATATATATATCCTCTGTATACGGGGCCCAGTATGAATGTATCCTGGGGCCACAGTCAGCGAGGGCTGTATATATACATATATATATCCTCTGTATACGGGGCCGGTGTGAATGTATCCTGGGGCCACAGTCAGCGAGGGCTGTATATATATATATCCTCTGTATACAGGGGCCGGTGTGAATGTATCCTGGGGCCACAGTCAGCGAGGGCTGTATATATATATATATATATATATATCCTCTGTATACAGGGGCCGGTGTGAATGTATCCTGGGGCCACAGCCAGCGAGGGCTGTATATATATATATCCTCTGTATACAGGGGCCGGTGTGAATGTATCCAGGGGGCCACAGCCAGCGAGGGCTGTATATATATATATATATATCCTCTGTATACGGGGCCGATGTTTATGTATCCTGGGGCCACAGCCAGCGAGGGCTGTATATATATATATATCCTCTGTATACAGGGGCCGGTGTGAATGTATCCTGGGGCCACAGCCAGTGAGGGCTGTATATATATATATATATATCCTCTGTATACAGGGGCCGGTGTGAATGTATCCTGGGGCCACAGTCAGCGAGGGCTGTATATATATATATCCTCTGTATACAGGGGCCGGTGTGAATGTATCCTGGGGGCCACAGTCAGCGAGGGCTGTATATATATATATCCTCTGTATACGGGGCCGGTGTGAATGTATCCTGGGGCCACAGTCAGCGAGGGCTGTATATATATATATCCTCTGTATACAGGGGCCGGTGTGAATGTATCCTGGGGGCCACAGTCAGCGAGGGCTGTATATATATATATCCTCTGTATACGGGGCCGGTGTGAATGTATCCTGGGGCCACAGTCAGCGAGGGCTGTATATATATATATTTCCTCTGTATACAGGGGCCGGTGTGAATGTATCCTGGGGCCACAGCCAGCAAGGGCTGTATATATATATATATCCTCTGTATACGGGGCCGGTGTGAATGTATTCTGGGGCCACAGCCAGCGAGGGCTGTATATATATATATCCTCTGTATAGGAGGCCAGTGTGAATGTATCCTGGGGCCACAGCCAGCGAGGGCTGTATATATATATATCCTCTGTATACAGGGCCCGGTGTGAATGTATCCTGGGGCCACAGTCAGCGAGGGCTGTATATATATATATATATATATATATATATATCCTCTGTATACAGGGGCCGGTGTGAATGTATCCTGGGGCCACAGCCAGCGAGGGCTGTATATATATATATATCCTCTGTATACGGGGCCGGTGTGAATGTATCCTGGGGCCACAGTCAGCGAGGGCTGTAAATATATATATCCTCTGTATACAGGGGCCGGTGTGAATGTATCCTGGGGCCACAGTCAGCGAGGGCTGTATATATATATATCCTCTGTATACGGGGCCGATGTTTATGTATCCTGGGGCCACAGTCAGCGAGGGCTGTATATATATATCTCCTCTGTATACAGGGGCCGGTGTGAATGTATCCTGGGGCCACAGTCAGCGAGGGCTGTATATATATATATATCCTCTGTATACAGGGGCCGGTGTGAATGTATCCTGGGGCCACAGCCAGCGAGGGCTGTATATATATATCCTCTGTATACAGGGGCCGGTGTGAATGTATCCTGGGGGCCACAGTCAGCGAGGGCTGTATATATATATATCCTCTGTATACAGGGGCCGGTGTGAATGTATCCTGGGGCCACAGTCAGCGAGGGCTGTATATATATATATATATCCTCTGTATACAGGGGCCGGTGTGAATGTATCCTGGGGCCACAGCCAGCGAGGGCTGTATATATATATATCCTCTGTATACGGGGCCGGTGTGAATGTATCCTGGGGGCCACAGTCAGCGAGGGCTGTATATATATATATCCTCTGTATACAGGGGCCGGTGTGAATGTATCCTGGGGCCACAGTCAGCGAGGGCTGTATATATATATATCCTCTGTATACAGGGGCCGGTGTGAATGTATCCTGGGGCCACAGTCAGCGAGGGCTGTATATATATATATATATCCTCTGTATACAGGGGCCGGTGTGAATGTATCCTGGGGCCACAGCCAGCGAGGGCTGTATATATATATATCCTCTGTATACGGGGCCGGTGTGAATGTATCCTGGGGGCCACAGTCAGCGAGGGCTGTATATATATATATCCTCTGTATACAGGGGCCGGTGTGAATGTATCCTGGGGCCACAGTCAGCGATGGCTGTATATATATATATATCCTCTGTATACGGGGCCAGTGTGAATGTATCCTGGGGCCACAGTCAGCGAGGGCTGTATATATATATATATATATCCTCTGTATACAGGGGCCGGTGTGAATGTATCCTGGGGGCCACAGTCAGCGAGGGCTGTATATATATATATCCTCTGTATACAGGGGCCGGTGTGAATGTATCCTGGGGCCACAGTCAGCGAGGGCTGTATATATATATATTTCCTCTGTATACAGGGGCCGGTGTGAATGTATCCTGGGGCCACAGTCAGCGAGGGCTGTATATATATATATATATATCCTCTGTATACAGGGGCCGGTGTGAATGTATCCTGGGGCCACAGTCAGCGAGGGCTGTATATATATATATCCTTTGTATACGGGGCCGGTGTGAATGTATCCTGGGGCCACAGTCAGCGAGGGCTGTATATATATATCCTCTGTATACAGGGGCCGGTGTGAATGTATCCTGGGGGCCACAGTCAGCGAGGGCTGTATATATATATATCCTCTGTATACGGGGCCGGTGTGAATGTATCCTGGGGGCCACAGTCAGCGAGGGCTGTATATATATATATCCTCTCTATACAGGGGCCGGTGTGAATGTATCCTGGGGCCACAGTCAGCGAGGGCTGTATATATATATATCCTCTGTATACGGGGCCGGTGTGAATGTATCCTGGGGCCACAGTCAGCGAGGGCTGTATATATATATATATATATATATCCTCTGTATACGGGGCCGGTGTGAATGTATCCTGGGGGCCACAGTCAGCGAGGGCTGTATATATATGTATCCTCTGTATACGGGGCCGGTGTGAATGTATCCTGGGGCCACAGTCAGCGAGGGCTGTATATATATATATCCTCTGTATACGGGGCCGGTGTGAATGTATCCTGGGGGCCACAGTCAGCGAGGGCTGTATATATATATATCCTCTGTATACGGGGCCGGTGTGAATGTATCCTGGGGCCACAGTCAGCGAGGGCTGTATATATATATATATATATCCTCTGTATACGGGGCCGGTGTGAATGTATCCTGGGGGCCACAGTCAGCGAGGGCTGTATATATATATATATATATATATCCTCTGTATACAGGGGCCGGTGTGAATGTATCCTGGGGCCACAGTCAGCGAGGGCTGTATATATATATATCCTCTGTATACAGGGGCCGGTGTGAATGTATCCTGGGGCCACAGTCAGCGAGAGCTGTATATATATATATCCTCTGTATACGGGGGCCGGTGTGAATGTATCCTGGGGCCACAGTCAGCGAGGGCTGTATATATATATATATATCCTCTGTATACAGAGCCGGTGTGAATGTATCCTGGGGCCACAGTCAGCGAGGGCTGTATATATATATATATATCCTCTGTATACAGGGGCCGGTGTGAATGTATCCTGGGGCCACAGTCAGCGAGGGCTGTATATATATATATCCTCTGTATACAGGGGCCGGTGTGAATGTATCCTGGGGGCCACAGTCAGCGAGGGCTGTATATATATATATCCTCTGTATACAGGGGCCGGTGTGAATGTATCCTGGGGGCCACAGTCAGCGAGGGCTGTATATATATATATCCTCTGTATACGGGGCCGGTGTGAATGTATCCTGGGGCCACAGTCAGCGAGGGCTGTATATATATATATCCTCTGTATACAGGGGCCGGTGTGAATGTATCCTGGGGGCCACAGTCAGCGAGGGCTGTATATATATATATCCTCTGTATACGGGGCCGGTGTGAATGTATCCTGGGGGCCACAGTCAGCGAGGGCTGTATATATATATATCCTCTGTATACGGGGCCGGTGTGAATGTATCCTGGGGCCACAGCCAGCAAGGGCTGTATATATATATATATCCTCTGTATACGGGGCCGGTGTGAATGTATTCTGGGGCCACAGCCAGCGAGGGCTGTATATATATATATCCTCTGTATAGGAGGCCAGTGTGAATGTATCCTGGGGCCACAGCCAGCGAGGGCTGTATATATATATATCCTCTGTATACAGGGCCCGGTGTGAATGTATCCTGGGGCCACAGTCAGCGAGGGCTGTATATATATATATATATATATATATCCTCTGTATACAGGGGCCGGTGTGAATGTATCCTGGGGCCACAGCCAGCGAGGGCTGTATATATATATATATCCTCTGTATACGGGGCCGGTGTGAATGTATCCTGGGGCCACAGTCAGCGAGGGCTGTAAATATATATATCCTCTGTATACAGGGGCCGGTGTGAATGTATCCTGGGGCCACAGTCAGCGAGGGCTGTATATATATATATCCTCTGTATACGGGGCCGATGTTTATGTATCCTGGGGCCACAGTCAGCGAGGGCTGTATATATATATATCCTCTGTATACAGGGGCCGGTGTGAATGTATCCTGGGGCCACAGTCAGCGAGGGCTGTATATATATATATATCCTCTGTATACAGGGGCCGGTGTGAATGTATCCTGGGGCCACAGCCAGCGAGGGCTGTATATATATATCCTCTGTATACAGGGCCGGTGTGAATGTATCCTGGGGCCACAGTCAGCGAGGGCTGTATATATATATATATCCTCTGTATACGGGGCCGGTGTGAATGTATCCTGGGGCCACAGTCAGCGAGGGCTGTATATATATATATATCCTCTGTATACAGGGGCCGGTGTGAATGTATCCTGGGGCCACAGTCAGCGAGGGCTGTATATATATATATATCCTCTGTATACAGGGGCCGGTGTGAATGTATCCTGGGGCCACAGCCAGCGAGGGCTGTATATATATATCCTCTGTATACAGGGCCGGTGTGAATGTATCCTGGGGCCACAGTCAGCGAGGGCTGTATATATATATATATCCTCTGTATACGGGGCCGGTGTGAATGTACCCTGGGGCCACAGTCAGCGAGGGCTGGATATATATATATCCTCTGTATACGGGGCCGATGTTTATGTATCCTGGGGCCACAGTCAGCGAGGGCTGTATATATATATATCCTCTGTATACAGGGGCCGGTGTGAATGTATCCTGGGGCCACAGTCAGCGAGGGCTGTATATATATATATATATCCTCTGTATACAGGGGCCGGTGTGAATGTATCCTGGGGCCACAGCCAGCGAGGGCTGTATATATATATCCTCTGTATACAGGGCCGGTGTGAATGTATCCTGGGGCCACAGTCAGCGAGGGCTGTATATATATATATCCTCTGTATACGGGGCCGGTGTGAATGTACCCTGGGGCCACAGTCAGCGAGGGCTGGATATATATATATATCCTCTGTATACAGGGGCCGGTGTGAATGTATCCTGGGGCCACAGTCAGCGAGGGCTGTATATATATATATCCTTTGTATACGGGGCCGGTGTGAATGTATCCTGGGGCCACAGTCAGCGAGGGCTGTATATATATATATCCTCTGTATACGG
>NC_053392.1:9727648-9773658 GCF_905171765.1 Bufo bufo | reverse complement strand
GCCACTCGGGAGAGAAGACGTGATGTTCTACATGAGAAGTAAGAAAAATGTCTTACTGTGGAGGGAAGTGCCAGATATGTGTATATGTATGTGTATATATAGTTGAAAAATGGGGCAGCACTACTTAAGCAATGCAATCCGGGTGCCTGTGTTGAACCCTTGATCACGGGTGTATTTATACACTGAAGAAATCCAGGGCACTCCTGTAGATGTGCCTTTATTCACACATGTCACAGCAGCGACGTTTCGGACCTCTCACAGAACCTTCCTTAAGCCAAGTGAATTACAAAGTGCGGAGTGCAAAAATTTATACACAACATGAATAATTAATTACAAATCAATAAACCTTAAAAGTGCATGTCTTGTTGATAAATCCCTCCATTTAGAGTGTTATCCTCCTGGAATATAGTGCATACAACCATGATTAAACACCAAAGTAATATCAACCATATTCTTCTTGTGTCATAATTCCATAATATAGTGTTATCGTGTCCATAATACATTAATGCACATAATTCATGTGTACATATATAAAGCGCATAGTGCTCACAAGTAAAGTTATTAAAAATCGCTTGGCCACAAAATACATTGAAGGAGTATCATGGTCATACCAGAAGCTGAGCAATAGTCTGTGCGCTACACGACGGGCACATGTAAGACTCGCCGAGACCTTAGCGTCGTCTTCCCTTCATTGCGCCGCCATCACGTGTCCATCAACAGCGAGCGCCATCTTTATAGTGGGCAAACTACTGGGCAAATAAATTAACACACATACACATATATATATATATATATATATTTTTTTTTTTTATTTTTTTTGGGCCTTGATGCTGAACAAACCGACTCTGTGGATCTGAAGGTCTTAGTTTTTTCCACATACGTAAGAACTGCTCTTCTAACATCCAGAGTGTGCAGAGTCTCTTGCTCCATGTCCTGAGGATTTAGATATAGAACAGGTAGAGCAATTTCCTGGTTAAGGTTGGCACAGGATGCCACCTTCGGAATAAAACCTGGCATTGTACAAAGTACCAGAGAGTCCCTTTGATCTTTTAGATAAGGCTCTTTGTAAGATAATGCATGTAGCTCACTAATTCTCCTGGCTGAGGTGATAGCTACTAAATAGAAAGTTTTTAGAGAGAGACAGTGTATTTGGGCCTCTTGCAAAAGTTCAAATGGAGGTTTGGTCAATGCTGTAACCACTACAGATAAGTCCCAGGATGGAAGAGGAGGTTAGACTGTAGGATTTAGGATGTTCAGGGCTCTGAAGAAAGATCTAATTAGACTGTGATTAGAGAATCTTCCTTGCAGCTGTGCATTAATAGCGGTAAAATGTACCTTCAAGGTGTTTAGTTTGAGACCTTTTTTTACACCATCCTGTAAAAACTGAAGGACACTGTTGATAGAGTTGAGCGAACCCGAACTGTAAAGTTCGGATTCGTACCGAACTTTAGGGTTTTCGGCATCCGAACATTTACATAAAAGTTCGGGTTCGGTGTTCGGCGATTTTTATGGCGCTTTTTGAAAGGCCCCAAAAGGCCATCACAGCCATGCCTACTATTGGCATGGCTGTGATTGGCCAACTGCAGTATGTGACCCAGCCTCTATTTAAGCTGGAGTCACGTAGCGCTGCCCATCACTCTGCTCGGATTAGTGTAGGGAGAGGCTGCAGCTGCTGTGAGGGAGAGATCAGGGCGAAATCTTATGAAGATTCAGAACTGCTTCTTTACTCAGCGATCTACAGCAAATGTGTTTTGTGGGTGCAGTGCACAATTTTTTTAAGCCTGCCCTGAGCCAACTACTACTGAAAGCAAACTTTTTTTCCTTCAATTAGTCAATATCAATACATAATTGGCAGCCATTTTATGCAACGATAGTGCACCAGCACAGGCCAGAAATACAGCTTTTTGCTTACTGGGGTGAAAAAAAATACATCTGTTTCATATACTGCACATCTGGGATTAGATGTGCATAAGTGATTGTCACATTTAGGCCAGAAATACCGCTTTTTGTTTAGTGGGGTGAAAAAAATACATCTGTTTCATATACTGCACATCTGGGATTAGACGTGCATAAGTGACTGTCACATTTAGGCCAGAAATACGGCTTTTTGGTTACTGGGGTGAAAAAACCCTCTGATATACTGCACATCTGGGATTAGACGTGCATAAGTGACTGTCACATATAGACCAGAAATACGGCTTTTTGGTTACGGGGGTGAAAAAAACCCCTGATATACTACACATCTGGGATTACACATGCATAATTGACTGTCACATTTAGGCCAGAAATACGGCTTTTTGGTTACTGGGGCGAAAAAACCCTCTAATATACTGCACATCTGGGATTAGACGTGCATAAGTGACTGTCACATTTAGGCCAGAAATACCGCTTTTTGTTTAGTGGGGTGAAAAAAATACATCTGTTTCATATACTGCACATCTGGGATTAGACGTGCATAAGTAATTGTCACATTTAGGCCAGAAATACGGCTTTTTGTTTAGTGGGGTGAAAAAAATACATCTGTTTCATATACTGCACATCTAGGATTAGACGTGCATAAGTGACTGTCACATTTAGGCCAGAAATACGTCTTTATGCTTACTGGGGTGAAAAAACCCTATGATATACTGCATATCTAGGATTAGATATGCATAAGTGACTGTGAAATTAAGGCCACAAATACGGCTTTCTCATACTGGGGTGAAAAAAAAACATCTGTTTCATATAGTGCACATCTAGGATTAGACATGCATAAGTGACTGTCACATTTAGGCCAGAAATACAGCTTTTTGGTTACTGGGGTGAAAAAACCCTCTGATATACTGCACATCTGGGATTAGACGTGCATAAGTGACTGTCAAATTTAGGCCAGAAATACGTCTTTATGCTTACTGGGGTGAAAAAACCCTCTGATATACTGCACATCTGGGATCAGACGTGCATAAGTGACTGTGAAATTTAGGCCACAAATACGGCTTTCTCATACTGGGGCATACTGGGGTGAAAAAAAACCATCTGTTTCATATAGTGCACATCTAGGATTAGACATGCATAAGTGACTGTCACATTTAGGCCAGAAATACAGCTTTTTGGTTACTGGGGTGAAAAAAAACCCTGATATACTACACATCTGGGATTACACATGCATAATTGACTGTCACATTTAGGCCAGAAATACGGCTTTTTGGTTACTGGGGCGAAAAACCCCTCTAATATACTGCACATCTGGGATTAGACGTGCATAAGTGACTGTCACATTTAGGCCAGAAATACCGCTTTTTGTTTAGTGGGGTGAAAAAAATATATCTGTTTCATATACTGCACATCTGGGATTAGACGTGCATAAGTGATTGTCACATTTAGGCCCGAAATACAGCTTTTTGTTTAGTGGGGTGAAAAAAATACATCCGTTTCATATAGTGCACATCTAGGATTAGACGTGCATAAGTGACTGTCACATTTAGGCCAGAAATACGGCTTTGTGCTTACTGGGGTGAAAAAAACCTCTGATATACTGCACATCTGGGATTAGACGTGCATAAGTGACTGTCACATTTAGGCCAGAAATACGGCTTTATGCTTACTGGGGTGAAAAAACCCTATGATATACTGCATATCTAGGATTAGACGTGCATAAGTGACTGTGAAATTTAGGCCACAAATACGGCTTTCTCATACTGGGGCATACTGGGGTGAAAAAAAAACATCTGTTTCATATAGTGCACATCTAGGATTAGACATGCATAAGTGACTGTCACATTTAGGCCAGAAATACAGCTTTTTGGTTACTGGGGTGAAAAAACCCTCTGATATACTGCACATCTGGGATTAGACATGCATAAGTGACTGTCACATTTAGGCCAGAAATACGGCTTTTTGGTTACTGGGGCGAAAAAACCCTCTAATATACTGCACATCTGGGATTAGACGTGCATAAGTGACTGTCACATTTAGGCCAGAAATACGGCTTTTTGGTTACTGGGGTGAAAAAACCCTCTAATATACTGCACATCTGGGATTAGACATGCATAAGTGACTGTCACATTTAGGCCAGAAATACAGCTTTTTGGTTACTGGGGTGAAAAAACCCTCTAATATACTGCACATCTGGGATTAGACATGCATAAGTGACTGTCACATTTAGGCCAGAAATACAGCTTTGTGCTTACTGGGGAAAAAACCCCTCTGATATACTGCACATCTGGGATTAGACGTGCATAAGTGAGTGTCACATTTAGGCCAGAAATACGGCTTTGTGCTTACTGGGGTGAAAAAACCCTCTGATATACGGCACATCTGGGATTAGACGTGCATAAGTGAGTGTCACATTTAGGCCAGAAATACGGCTTTGTGCTTATTGGGGTGAAAAAACCCTCTGATATACTGCACATCTGGGATTAGACATGCATAAGTTACTGTGAAATTTAGGCCACAAATACCGCTGTCATATAGAGTAAAACAATACCCTACATCAGGGTTTTTATTGGCGGTTAATTATTTTTAACAGACTTAACCACTTTTTACTTTGCTTTGTGAACGCTAACTATGAGGCAAACATCTAATAAGGGACGCAGTCATGGTCGTGGTGGTGGTGGGGGAGCCTCTGGTGCAGGGAGAGGACAAGGCCGTTCTGCCACAGCTACACGTCCTACTGAACCTACTACCTCAGGTCCCAGTAGCCGCCAAATCTACAGCGATATTTGGTCGGGCCTAATGCCGTTCTAAGGATGGTAAGGCCTGAGCAAGTACAGGCGCTAGTCAATTGGGTAGCCGACAGTGGATCCAGCACGTTCACATTATCTCCCACCCAGTCTTCTGCAGAAAGCAGAGCAGCCGTCACCAAAACAGTTCGCCTGCTACTGGCCACCGTCACCAGGGACCGAGCACACCAAAGGCAGCTTCAAGGAGTTCCCTGGCATGGCACTTCTTCACACAATGTGCTGACGACAAGACTGAGTGGTTTGCACGCTGTGCCATCAGAGCCTGAATCGAGGCATTAACGTTCTGAACCTTAGCACAACCTACATGACGAGGCATCTACATGTGAGACACGGGCTGCAGTGGAGTAAGCACCTTCAAAACCAAGAAAGGGCTCAGGCCACTCCTGCTCCCTCTTCTGCTGCTGCCTCGGCCTCTGGAGGAACGTTGGCACTTGCCGCCCAGCAAACAGAGGATGTGCCACCAACAACACCACCTCCGTCACCAAGCATCTCCACCATGTCACACGGAAGCGTTCAGCTCTCCATCTCACAAACCTTTGATAGAAAGCGTAAATTCCCACCTAGCCACCCTCGATCCCTGGCCCTGAATGCCAGCATTTCTAAACTACTGGCCTTTGAAATGCTGTCATTCAGGCTGGTGGAGACGGACAGCTTCAAACAGCTTGCTGTCCCACAGTACGTCGTTCCCAGCCGCCACTACTTCTCCAGGAGAGCCGTGCCCTCCCTGCACAACCAAGTGTCGGATAAAATCAAGTGTGCACTGCGCAACGCCATCTGTGGCATAGTCCACCTAACCACAGATATGTGGACCAGTAAGCACGGCCAGGGATACTATATCTCCCTAACTGCCCACTGGGTAAATGTAGTGGCGGCTGGGCCCCAGGCAGAGAGCTGTTTGGCGCACGTCCTTCCGCCGCCAAGGATCGCAGGGCATTATTCTTTGTCTCCTGTTGCCTCCTCTTCCTACTCGGCTTCCTCCTCCTCTTCTACCACCTCCTCATCCGGTCAGCGACAGACCTTCACCACCAACTTCAGCACAGCCAGGGGTAAACGTCAGCAGGCTGTTCTGAAACTGATGTGTTTGGGGGACAGGCCCCACACCGCGCAGGAGTTGTGGCGGGATATAGAACAACAGATCAACGAGTGGTTGCTGCCAGTGTGTCTCAAGCCCGGCCTGGTGCGATAATGGGCGAAATCTCGTTGCAGCTCTGGAACTAGCCGGTTTGACGCACATCCCTTGCCTGGCGCATGTGCTGAATTTGGTGGTGCAGAAATTCATTCACAACTACCCCGACATGTCAGAGCTGCTGCATAAAGTGCGCTTCCGGCGTTCTCATCCTGCCGCTGCTCGGCTGTCTGCTCTACAGCGTAACTTTGGCCTTCCCGCTCACCGCCTCATATGCGACGTGCCCACCAGGTGGAACTCCACCTTGCACATGCTGGACAGACTGTGCGAGCAGCAGCAGGCCATAGTGGAGTTTCAGCTGCAGCACGCACGAGTGAGTCGCACTGCGGAACAGCACCACTTCACCACCAATGACTGGGCCTCCATGCGAGACCTGTGTGCCCTGTTGAGCTGTTTCAAGTACTCCACCAACATGGCCAGTGGCGATGACGCCGTTATCAGCGTTACAATACCACTTCTATGTCTTCTTGAGAAAACACTTAGGGCGATGATGGAAGAGGATGTGGCCCAGGACGAGGAGGAGGAAGAGGGGTCATCTCTAACACTTTCAGGCCAGTCTTTTAGAAGTGGCTCAGAAAGAGGATTTTTGCAACAGCAGAGGCCAGGTACAAATTTGGCCAGCCAGGGCCCAATACTGGAGGAGGAGGAGGAGGATGGGGATGAAGCATGTTCACAGCGGGGTGGCATCCAACGCAGCTCGGGCCCATCACTGGTGCGTGGCTGGGGGGATACGGAGGACGCAGATGATACACCTCCCACAGAGGACAGCTTGTCCTTAACTCTGGGCAGCCTGGCACACGTGAGCGACTACATGCTGCAGTGCCTGCGCAACGACTGCAGAGTTGCCCACATTTTAACGTGTGATGACTACTGGGTCGCCACCCTGCTGGATCCCTGTTACAAAGACAATGTGCCATCCTTCATTCCCTCACTGGAGCGTGATCGGAAGATGCGCGACTACAGGCACACGCTGGTAGACGCGCTCCTGAGAGCATTCCCGACTGACGCCGGGGGACAAGTGGAAGCACAAGGCGAAGGCAGGGGAGGAGTAGGAGGTCGCCAACGCAGCTGTGTCAGCGCCAGCACCTCAGAAGGCAGGGTTAGCATGGCCGACATGTGGAAAAGCTTTGTCACCTCGCCGCAACAACTGGCCCCAACTGCTGATATGAAGCGTGTTAGCAGGAGACAGCATTTGAACAACATGGTGGAACAGTACCTGTGTACACGCCTACACGTACTGACTGATGGTTCTGCCCCATTCAACTTCTGGGTCTCCAAATTGTCCACATGGCCAGAGCTTGCCCTGTATGCCTTGGAGGTGCTGGCCTTCCCTGCAGCCAGTGTACGGAGGCGTCAATACAGACAGACGCAGCCGCCTGTCCGCAGCCAACGTGGACAAGCTGACGTTCATTAAAATGAACCAGGCCTGGATCCCACAGGACTTGTCTGTACCTTGTGCAGAATAGACATTCATACCACCATCAAACATACATTCTTGTACTCAAGTCAAGTGCAATGATTCTTTGTTTTCTTTTTTTTTATTTGTCCCAATATTTTGGGGGCTAACTACCCCAATAAAAATTAAAAAAAACATTGTTGGCTACCTCCTCCTCCTCCATTGCTGCCTCCACCTACAACACCACATTCACCGCCTCCTCAACCTCCGACTCCATATCCACCTCCTTCTCTGAGTTGCAGGTTAAAATTGTAATTTTTTGTTATTTTATTTCATTTTAAGTTATTTCCCTATCCACATTTGTTTGCAGAGCAGTTGCCATGCTCTTAAGCACATTTTACTGCCTTTTACATCCCTCTAGCCTTTTCAAGGACTATTTTAGAGCCATTTTAATTTAAAAAAGTGCAAATTTTAGTGCCCTAAATTGAAAAAAATCTTATTTTCAATTTCCATTTTTGGCGTATACAAACCCCTGTTGTGCCTGGGTGACAGGGGCCTAAATCTCTCAAAATCCTCTGTTCTATTGCTGGGTGACATGAACCCCCTTTTGCCGTGAATGAACCCCTGCTGTGCCTGGGTGACAGAGGCCTAAATCTCTCAAAATTCTCTGTTCTATTGCTGGGTGACATGAACCCCCTTTTGCTGTGAATGAACCCCTGCTGTTCCTGGGTGACAGGGGCCTAAATCTCTCAAAATCCTCTGTTCTATTGCTGGGTGACATGAACCCCCTTTTGCCGTGAATGAACCCCTGCTGTGCCTGGGTGACAGAGGCCTAAATCTCTCAAAATTCTCTGTTCTATTGCTGGGTGACATGAACCCCCTTTTTCTGTGAATGAACCCCTGCTGTTCCTGGGTGACAGGGGCCTAAATTTCTCAAAATTCTCTGTTGTATTGCTGGGTGACATGAACCCTCTTTTGCCATGAATGAACCCCTGCTGTTCCTGGGTGACAGGGGCCTAAATCTCTCAAAATTCTCTGTTCTATTGCTGGGTGACATGAACCCCCTTTTGCCGTGAATGAACCCCTGCTTTGCCTGGGTGACAGGGGCCTAAATCTCTCAAAATCCTCTGTTCTATTGCTGGGTGACAAGAACCCCCTTTTGCCGTGAATGAACCCCTGCTGTTCCTGGGTGACAGGGGCCTAAATCTCTCAAAATCCTCTGTTCTATTGCTGGGTGACATGAACCCCCTTTTGCCGTGAATGAACCCCTGCTGTGTCTGGGTGACAGGGGCCTAAATCTCTCAAAATCCTCTGTTCTATTGCTGGGTGACATGAACCCCCTTTTGCCGTGAATGAACCCCTGCTGTTCCTGGGTGACAGGGGCCTAAATCTCTCAAAATCCTCTGTTCTATTGCTGGGTGTCATGAACCCCCTTTTGCCGTGAATGAACCCCTGCTCTGCATTGCTGACAGGGAACTAAATTTAGTGAAAACATCTGTTACTGATCGGAAGATGCGCGACTACAAGCGCACGCTGATGCCTTTTGCAGCCCTCTAGCCCTTTCCAGGACTATTTTAGAGCCATTTTAGTGCCCAAAAGTTCGGGTCCCCATTGACTTCAATGGGGTTCGGGGTCAAGTTCGGGTCCCGAATCCGAACTTTTTTTTCCAAGTTCGGCCGAACCTGCCGAACCCGAACATCCAGGAGTCCGCTCAACTCTATCTGAGAGTAATGGGTCTTTTGTGTCTGTAGAAAATGTTTCAGATCTTTGAGTTCAGCTCATGCAAAATGGGAGCAAAACCGAAAGTGTTGTGTTTATATTTTTGCTCAGTGTATATATATACAGGGAGTGCAGAATTATTAGGTAAGTTGTATTTTTGAGGATTAATTTTATTATTGAACAACAACCATGTTCTCAATGAACCCAAAAAACTCATTAATATCAAAGCTGAATATTTTTGGAAGTAGTTTTTAGTTTGTTTTTAGATTTAGCTATTTTAGGGGGATATCTGTGTGTGCAGGTGACTATTACTGTGCATAATTATTAGGCAACTTAACAAAAAACAAATATATACCCATTTCAATTATTTATTTTTACCAGTGAAACCAATATAACATCTCAACATTCACAAATATACATTTCTGACATTCAAAAACAAAACAAAAACAAATCAGTGACCAATATAGCCACCTTTCTTTGCAAGGACACTCAAAAGCCTGCCAGCCCTGGATTCTGTCAGTGTTTTGATCTGTTCACCATCAACATTGCGTGCAGCAGCAACCACAGCCTCCCAGACACTGTTCAGAGAGGTGTACTGTTTTCCCTCCTTGTAAATCTCACATTTGATGATGGACCACAGGTTCTCAATGGGGTTCAGATCAGGTGAACAAGGAGGCCATGTCATTAGATTTTCTTCTTTTATACCCTTTCTTGCCAGCCACGCTGTGGAGTACTTGGACGCGTGTGATGGAGCATTGTCCTGCATGAAAATCCTGTTTTTCTTGAAGGATGCAGACTTCTTCCTGTACCACTGCTTGAAGAAGGTGTCTTCCAGAAACTGGCAGTAGGACTGGGAGTTGAGCTTGACTCCATCCTCAACCCGAAAAGGCCCCACAAGCTCATCTATGATGATACCAGCCCAAACCAGTACTCCACCTCCACCTTGCTGGTGTCTGAGTCGGACTGGAGCTCTTTGCCTTTTACCAATCCAGCCACGGGCCCATCCATCTGGCCCATCAAGACTCACTCTCATTTCATCAGTCCATAAAACCTTAGAAAAATCAGTCATGAGATATTTCTTGGCCCAGTCTTGACGTTTCAGCTTGTGTGTCTTGTTCAGTGGTGGTCGTCTTTCAGCCTTTCTTACCTTGGCCATGTCTCTGAGTATTGCACACCTTGTGCTTTTGGGCACTCCAGTGATGTTGCAGCTCTGAAATATGGCCAAACTGGTGGCAAGTGGCATCTTGGCAGCTGCACGCTTGACTTTTCTCAGTTCATGGGCAGTTATTGTGCGCCTTGGTTTTTCCACACGCTTCTTGCGACCCTGTTGACTATTTTGAATGAAACGCTTGATTTTTCTATGATCACGCTTCAGAAGCTTTGCAATTTTAAGAGTGCTGCATCCCTCTGCAAGATATCTCACTATTTTTGACTTTTCTGAGCCTGTCAAGTCCTTCTTTTGACCCATTTTGCCAAAGGAAAGGAAGTTGCCTAATAATTATGCACACCTGATATAGGGTGTTGATGTCATTAGACCACACCCCTTCTCATTACAGAGATGCACATCACCTAATATGCTTAATTGGTAGTAGGCTTTCGAGCCTATACAGCTTGGAGTAAGACAACATGCATAAAGAGGATGATGTGGTCAAAATACTCATTTGCCTAATAATTCTGCACGCAGTGTATACATGTACTTATATTTTGTGCCCCCCATTCATGGGTGCCCCCCCAGCTTCTGAATCCTACTGCAGGCCCATGCCAGCACCTGCAGGGGGGAGATGTTTGGCAGAACAAGGACAGGGAAACAAAGAGCTCTCCTGACCCTGTATGCCGCGTACCTCCGGCGCTATAATTACAGCGCCAAAGGGACACGGTCACTTTAAAGGCAGGAGGATCAAAGCGATCCTCCGCCTGGAAGCACCAGTATGCGCGGAGCGCTCAGCAGTTGTGCCCAGCAGCCCCCACTGAGAAGTTATGTGATATCAGAGGACATTACAGGAGGAGGAAGTGGAGAGGACAACTCCCAGCATGTCCAGCCTGTTATGTGATATCAGAGGACATTACATGAGGAGGAAGTGGGGGGACTACAACTCCCAGCATGTCCAGGCCATTATGTTTTATCAGAAAACATTACAGGATGAGGTATAAGAGGAGAGGACTACAACTCCCAGCTTGTCCCACCTGTTATTATATGATATGAGAGGACACTAGATCAGGAGGTCTTGGAGGAGAGGACTACAACGTAAAGCCTGTCCAGCCTGTTATTATGTGATATCAGAGGTATACAAGGAGAGGACTACAACTCCCAGGCTCTCACGCTCAGTCTATCAGGTCTCCGGGCATCTTACAAAGCTCAGCCTCCTGCACTGATCACATGACAGTGACATCACAGGTCTTTCTTCACCACTCCTCCTCACTGCTGAGCTCCGCCTCATGCACTGATCACATGACCATGACATCATCGCAGGTCTTTCTTCACCACTCCTCTTCACTGCTGAGCTCAGCCTCCTGCACTGATCACATGATGGTGACATCATCACAGGTCTTTCTTCACCACTTCTCCTCACTGCTTAGCTCCGCCTCCTGCACTGATCACATGATAGTGACATCATCACAGGTCTTTCTTCACCACTCCTCTTCACTGCTGAGCTCCGCCTCCTGCACTGATCACATGACCGTGACATCATCGCAGGTCTTTCTTCACCACTTCTCCTCACTGCTTAGCTCCGCCTCCTGCACTGATCACATGACCATGACATCATCAGAGGTCTTTCTTCACCACTCCTCCTCACTGCTTAGCTCCGCCTCCTGCACTGATCACATGACAGTGACATCATCACAGGTCTTTCTTCACCACGCCTCCTTACTGCTGAGCTCCGCCTCCTGCACTGATCACATGATGGTGACATCATCACAGGTCTTTCTTCACCACTCCTCTTCACTGCTGAGCTCTGCCTCCTGTACTGATCACATGACAGTGACATCATCACAGGACTTTCTTCACCACGCCTCCTCACTGCTGAGCTCCGCCTCCTGCACTGATCACATGATGGTGACATCATCACAGGACTTTCTTCACCACGCCTCCTCACTGCTGAGCTCCGCCTCCTGCACTGATCACATGATGGTGACATCATCACAGGTCTTTCTTCACCACGCCTCCTCACTGCTGAGCTCCGCCTCCTGCACTGATCACATGATGGTGACATCATCACAGGTCTTTCTTCACCACTCCTCCTCACTGCTGAGCTCCGCCCCCTGCACTGATCACATGATGGTGACATCATCACAGGTCCTTCCCCAACACCTCTTTTTCTTGCTGAGCTCCTGTCAGTGTGAATGTCCTCAGTACAGGAGGGGTTGTTGGATGTAGGACGCTGTTCAGACCTGCAGTCAGTTGCGTTCTCTTCCTTTGCACACTGCGCGGTATTTGGTGGTCTCAGGGTGCAGTCCATGCAGTGAGCAGAGACCCCAGAGGAGCCTTTCCTCCATGTGAAGCTCGGGGGCTGCTCTCTATTCCGGCCATCCCTGGACGAGCAGCGGTTATTATATCACATGGGCCTCCAGTGTGTATGTAAGTCTAATATTCTATATGTGATATGTATGTTCTAGATGTAAGGGTGTCCTGAACAGGGAGAGTGGAGAAAACCGGTGCCGGACCCCCCTGTCCTCCTCCCTCCGGACCCCCCTGTCCTCCTCCCTCCGGACCCCCTGTCCTCCTCCCTCCGGACCCCCTCTGTCCTCCTCCCTCCGGACCCCCACTGTCCTCCTCCCTCCGGACCCCCACTGTCCTCCTCCCTCCGGACGCCCACTGTCCTCCTCCCTCCGGACGCCCACTGTCCTCCTCCCTCCGGACCCCCACTGTCCTCCTCCCTCCGGACGCCCACTGTCCTCCTCCCTCCGGACGCCCACATACATATAACTTATATAAATTTAACCAGTATAACTTAGGGACAAACCTATCCAAAATTCACTTGAATAGGTTCAGGGGTTTAAAAGTTAGTAAAAGTATCTTAAAGGGCCGTAATCCAGGGGCAGGAGGCGGGCAAACAGCCCCCTCCAAAACACCGTGGCGAAGTGGCTTTCGCCACATATCTTCCCATTCGGGGGGAGACTAACCAGGTAGCTGACCTTCTGTCGGTCAGTGCCTGAGTTAGTCGAGTCAACCACCCACAGTAAATTACAATCAACAAGGCAGCTCCCCCACAATAATATACAATCTGCAGTGCAGTCCTCCCCCAACACTTGGTTACTGCACCCGGGGAATTTTGTAGCTTGTTTCGGTCCCATAGCTTCACCATGGCTGTGTTGGGCACTGGTCTCTTGGCTTTGTGGGTCACTGAGTGAGCAGAGACCGGCGGTAATCTGCCCTGGTGCCAGCGCTTCAGCTGGGGGGACCTCCAGGTAGACAAGCCTGGGACAAGGGGGCAAAGAAGGGCAGAGGCCAACTGTGCTCTGCCCAGTTGCCAGCTCTTCCGCTGGAGCAATCGGGGTATAGTCCTGCCCAGTGACAAAGGGAAAGTTAGGGCAGAGGCCAGCGGCGCTCTGCCCAGATGCCAGCTCTTCTGATGGGAGGGGGTCAGAGGAAGCTAACGGCTCCTCTACTGACCTCAGTACCTCGGTAGGGGTTAGCTGGGGAGGGTAGGCATCGCTTACCTCCTCCTCCTGGTACTCACACTGCCGCTGGAGATCTGGGCCGACTGCCCAGCATCCCTGTAGGGCTGGTAGAGAGACTTCGGTCCCATCTCCCCCTGCCTGCTGGGAGTCCTCCCAGGACCAGTCTATGAGGTCCGCGACCTCCGGTACTTCTGGTTCCTGTTGGGGAAGAGGACCGACTGTCTCTTCTC
This sequence comes from Bufo bufo, assembly GCF_905171765.1. NCBI lineage: Eukaryota > Metazoa > Chordata > Amphibia > Anura > Bufonidae > Bufo > Bufo bufo. The sequence goes on along the minus strand of NC_053392.1, from coordinate 9,759,786 downwards.
CCACGAATACACACTGGCGCTGGGGAGAAAGGACGGCACCTTCAGCTCGCTGTAACTCAAACTGCCGCTGGGGAGCAAGGACGGTACCTTCAGCTCCCTGGAACTCACTTGGCTGCTGGGGAGAGAGACCAATTATCTCTGCTCCCTGCAGGACACACTGCCGCTGGGGAGGAAGGACAGCACCTTCAGCTCCCTGTAACTCACACTGCTGCTGGGGAGCAAGGACGGTACCTTCAGCTCCCTGGGACTCACTTGGCTGCTGGGGAGAGAGATCAACTATCTCTGCTCCCTGCAGGACACACTGCCGCTGGGGAGGAAGGACAGCACCTTCAGCTCCCTGTGGATCACTTGACTGCTGTGGAGAGGGACCAACTGTCTCCTCTCCTAAGGGTACACATTGCCGCTGGAGAGAGAGACCGGTTGTCTCTGCTCCCAATACAATACTCGGCTGTTGGGGAGGTAGGACGGCACCTTCATCTCCCTGTAACTCACACTGCCGCTGGGGAGCAAGGACGACACCTTTAGCTCCCGGGAACTTGCTCGGCTGCTGGGGTATCTCCCCCCTGACTACCGCTGCCATGGCCTGCAGGTACTCTCTGATCCTCCACTTCACGATCTGCACGAGGCCCTCCGCAGGGTTGGGTCCCAAGAGAGACAGCACCCCATTAACCTCTCTATCAAACTCCTCCTGAGTGTAGCAGGGCTCCATGCTTGCTCTGCTGATTTTGGTTCCTTTGTAGATAGGGGCGCTGTACGGGTACTAGCGTTGCCCTCAGTTTGTAATCCAGGAACTGGTGTTGCCTTGCAGCTGTCCTTCTGGGCCGTGAGAATGATCCCGTTGCTTGCCACCAATTGTAACGAACCGTTCAGCACACAACTCAGTTCCGACGATATTCTCCTTTCCATGCACAGGCAGCTACTGCAAGCACCAGTCTGCCGAACTGCAAACTACACGAATCCTGGAAGCCGCGGAACAGGAAAAGCATACAATCGGCTTACACTCCTGGCAATCAGCATACAATCCAATTCCCCCAAGAACGAGACGACACTTCGCTTGAGGGTTAAGCAGAGCTGACTGTACTTCAAGTACAGCCTCTTTTATTCATAAATCACAAACATAGTACTGCCCACAGGGTTTTGAAATACAACCAATCAGTAATTTACAACACATACAATGTAAGTACGGCACAATGGGACAATGGCACAATAGAAACACACCCAGCATATTCCTCCCAAGCTGACAAGTTACATTTATTATAAATTGTTACAACTTTGTGAGTTTACATTGTACATACATATAACTTATATAAATTTAACCAGTATAACTTAGGGACAAACCTATCCAAAATTCACTTGAATAGGTTCAGGGGTTTAAAAGTTAGTAAAAGTATCTTAAAGGGCCGTAATCCAGGGGCAGGAGGCGGGCAAACAGCCCCCTCCAAAACACCATGGCGAAGTGGCTTTCGCCACAGACGCCCACTGTCCTCCTCCCTCCGGACGCCCACTATCCTCCTCCCTCCGGACGCCCACTGTCCTCCTCCCTCCGGACGCCCACTGTCCTCCTCCCTCCGGACGCCCACTGTCCTCCTCCCTCCGGAGTCCAGTCCCCAGTCCTCCTCCCTCCGGAGTCCAGTCCCCAGTCCTCCTCCCTCCGGAGTCCAGTCCCCAGTCCTCCTCCCTCCGGGGTCCAGTCCCCAGTCCTCCTCCCTCCGGGGTCCAGTCCCCAGTCCTCCTCCCTCCGGGGTCCAGTCCCCAGTCCTCCTCCCTCCGGGGTCCAGTCCCCAGTCCTCCTCCCTCCGGGGTCCAGTCCCCAGTCCTCCTCCCTCCGGGGTCCAGTCCCCAGTCCTCCTCCCTCCGGGGTCCAGTCCCCAGTCCTCCTCCCTCCGGGGTCCAGTCCCCAGTCCTCCTCCCTCCGGGGTCCAGTCCCCAGTCCTCCTCCCTCCGGAGTCCAGTCCCCAGTCCTCCTCCCTCCGGAGTCCAGTCCCCAGTCCTCCTCCCTCCGGAGTCCAGTCCCCAGTCCTCCTCCCTCCGGAGTCCAGTCCCCAGTCCTCCTCCCTCCGGAGTCCAGTCCCCAGTCCTCCTCCCTCCGGAGTCCAGTCCCCAGTCCTCCTCCCTCCGGAGTCCAGTCCCCAGTCCTCCTCCCTCCGGAGTCCAGTCCCCAGTCCTCCTCCCTCCGGAGTCCAGTCCCCAGTCCTCCTCCCTCCGGAGTCCAGTCCCCAGTCCTCCTCCCTCCGGAGTCCAGTCCCCAGTCCTCCTCCCTCCGGAGTCCAGTCCCCAGTCCTCCTCCCTCCGGAGTCCAGTCCCCAGTCCTCCTCCCTCCGGAGTCCAGTCCCCAGTCCTCCTCCCTCCGGAGTCCAGTCCCCAGTCCTCCTCCCTCCGGAGTCCAGTCCCCAGTCCTCCTCCCTCCGGAGTCCAGTCCCCAGTCCTCCTCCCTCCGGAGTCCAGTCCCCAGTCCTCCTCCCTCCGGAGTCCAGTCCCCAGTCCTCCTCCCTCCGGAGTCCAGTCCCCAGTCCTCCTCCCTCCGGAGTCCAGTCCCCAGTCCTCCTCCCTCCGGAGTCCAGTCCCCAGTCCTCCTCCCTCCGGAGTCCAGTCCCCAGTCCTCCTCCCTCCGGAGTCCAGTCCCCAGTCCTCCTCCCTCCGGAGTCCAGTCCCCAGTCCTCCTCCCTCCGGAGTCCAGTCCCCAGTCCTCCTCCCTCCGGAGTCCAGTCCCCAGTCCTCCTCCCTCCGGAGTCCAGTCCCCAGTCCTCCTCCCTCCGGAGTCCAGTCCCCAGTCCTCCTCCCTCCGGAGTCCAGTCCCCAGTCCTCCTCCCTCCGGAGTCCAGTCCCCAGTCCTCCTCCCTCCGGAGTCCAGTCCCCAGTCCTCCTCCCTCCGGAGTCCAGTCCCCAGTCCTCCTCCCTCCGGAGTCCAGTCCCCAGTCCTCCTCCCTCCGGAGTCCAGTCCCCAGTCCTCCTCCCTCCGGAGTCCAGTCCCCAGTCCTCCTCCCTCCGGAGTCCAGTCCCCAGTCCTCCTCCCTCCGGAGTCCAGTCCCCAGTCCTCCTCCCTCCGGAGTCCAGTCCCCAGTCCTCCTCCCTCCGGAGTCCAGTCCCCAGTCCTCCTCCCTCCGGAGTCCAGTCCCCAGTCCTCCTCCCTCCGGACCCTTGCGTCCTTTTCCCTCCTGACCCTTGCGTCCTCCTATTGAATGGTCACTGGTCTGACTGAAATTGGCGAGTTCGGCTGACATGTATCTAATATGTGTGACCTGTCAGATGCCTTGTACTTCCGGAGGACATTGTAGTGCCCTGACAGGCATGCTGATTTCAGCGGTCTCTTAGGAGTTAACAGGACTCATAAGTTAAGCTCTGCAGCTCTTATCCAGAGAGGAGTATGGTGTATTCATGATATCTAGGCTTAGCCCCGCCCTCCAGCTGCTGATTGACAGATTTCTTTGTGTCTCCAGTAATATAGAGAAGAGGGTAGAGTTCACATATCATATATACATCTGACTGCAGCGTCCCATCAGTCAGCTTTTGGACAGAGCTGTGTAGCTCTGGTGGTGACTTCTAGCACCGGACCTACTCCTGTACAGCTGATTGGGGGGGGGGGGGTGTGAGGTGTCAGAGGTGACCGTTCCTTTAAGGCTTAGTTTATATCATTAGATGTTTGTTTTGTGAGGTAACTTTATGAGGACTTGATTTTTCCAGGACGAGCTGTAGTTGTCATTGGTGTCATTATTGGACATAGGATGTAATGATGAACTTTTCTTCCTTTGTCAGGAGTCAGGTCTACATTGTCTGGGGAAACTTCTTCATTTTATTCTTCTAATGAGGAAATTCTCACCTGATGCATGAAGTTTTTCCTCCACAGTTGTCACTTAACATCGGTGGTGGAGGCTCTGAGAAGCGGGGTCTCTCCAGGAGCAGTAAGTGCGGTTCTGGATCTCACTAATGCTCTTGTCCCTGGAGGATTTCCAGCCTCTCCTCTCCTCATAAAGGTGCCTGCAGTACTAGAAGCCTCCAGCTCCTCCACTTCTCTCCACTGCTGAGCTCCACCCCCTGCACTGATCACATGACGGTGACATCATCCCAGGTCCTTCAGCTCTTGCAGTGCAGCAGATACAGAGCAGGTCCTGGTCGGTAGTCACTGCTGTGGTGTCTGGAGCCTCTTCTTCTCTCTGGTATCAGCCATTTTTCCAGAATCCCCCTTTATCCCCGGTGCTGGGGGCTCTGAGAAGCGGGGTCTCTCCAGGAGCAGTAAGTGCGGTTCTGGATCTCACTAATGCTCTTGTCCCTGGAGGATTTCCAGCCTCTCCTCTCATAAAGGCGCCTGCAGTACTAGAAGCCTCCAGCTCCTCCAGGTCTCTCCTCTTCTCCTGAATGACCACCAAGGATGGACAGGAAGGAGATCAGCAGAAGAATATTAGACCTCACCTTGGAGATCATCTCCCTGCTGAGCGGAGAGGTAAACTTTTCTAGATTTCTCTCCTCTTTATTGTATTCTGTAACAAGTCAGACATCGGGAAGGAGAATCCATCATAGTAAGTGATAGGAAGAGTCCAGGGTCCTGGAGAACGGCCTCCAGACCTTCCAAGTGATGGAGAACCTGAAGATCAGCCACCAGTATGGTCAGTGATGGATCATGGAGACCAATAGTCATGTTGTAGGAGCCATGAGAAGGTAAGTAGGCACGTTGTACCCAGGAGGAGATGAAGCAGAGGAGGAGATGGCCGGAGTGTGGCTTGGAGGGAGGATTTCTACCACTAGTCTGACATCTAGATGATACTGGACTATAACAAGGAGGCCTCCACTACGTCTAGAGGAAAGAAGGTTTCTCCACCAACATAGAAGAGGAGTCTTTACTGTAAGAGCAGTGAGACTATGGAGCTCTCTGCCAGAGGAAGGAGTCATGGGGGATCCTCTAGAAGAATCCAGAAGGGGCCTGGAGGTCTGGAGGGTAATAATATTCCAGCTTCTAGTGACTAGATTACTGGAGATGGGGCCATGATCCAGGAGGGATTCTGAGTGTAGATCTGGAGTCAAGAAGGAATTTATTTCCCTAAGTGTCTCTCTCCATCCACAGGATTACACAATAGTGAAGAAGACATCGGGGGTGACTCCCATCATCCATGAGTCAGGAGGGTGGAGCAGGACCCCCATCACAGAGCCTCCCCTCCTGATACATGAGCAGAAGATCCTAGAACTCACCCACAAGATGATGGAGCTGCTGACTGGAGAGGTGACGCTGCTGGGAATGCTGGGAAATTCTCCAGTAACAGCACTGGAGGGGTCTGGGTGATGACGGTGTCATTGTGTTGTCAGGTTCCTGTAAGGTGTCAGGATGTGGCGGTCTATTTCTCCATGGAAGAGTGGGAGTATGTAGAAGGACACAAGGATCTGTACAAGGAGGCCATGATGGAGGCTCCCCGGCCTCTGACATCACCAGGTAAGAAGAGAAGAGGTGAGAAGAGGCCGTGTTAGAGCCTCAGGCCGGTCATGTGCAGTGTGTACACGTGTGTAATGACATGTAATGTAGGAGCTCCACATGTTATTCTCCGGTCACATCATGTTAGAGCCTACATTTCCCATATACATCACACTTCTCCATAGGCTCCATCCCCCTGACAGATATAGTGTCCTCTTGGCCTCCATGGGGCCGGTACAGTAGATAACCCTATTCTATACAGAGGATCCTGCAGGAGAACCTGCGCCGTGCCGTATACATGGGGCTTATGGGTGACGTCTGCCCCTGTGTGACTGTATAGAATGATAGGACTGTACAGGGGAGACGTCACCTCCTTCTATCAGAGATCTACGTTAGGAAACCCTCCTGATATCTACCTCTGATGGAAGGCTCAGACTAGGGCTGAAACAATTACTCAATGAAATCGAGTAATTCAACACAAAAAAATCCTCGATGCAAATTTTTAGCATCGAAGATTCATTTGTGTCACGTTCACTCCTGCTCCGTGGTCTCCCGCTGGCCCGCAATACTCACCTTTCCAGCAGGGGGCCTCCGTACACTCCACAGCACATCCATGGTCCCGCGCTGCACTGTCCTCCTGACGTACGCACGCCATGACCTGATAATGGCAGAGCAGCGCGGAACCATGTAGTGTCGGCGGCGCCCCTGCTGGAAAGGTAAGTTGGTGCGACTACCAATGACGCTGTGCACTACGGGTGTCAGGAGGAGCAGTGGGGGAGAGCTGATGGCTCTGGGGTGGGGGAGAGCTGATGGCTCTGGGGTGGGGGAGAGCTGATGGCTCTGGGGTGGGGGAGAGCTGATGGCTCTGGGGTGGGGGAGAGCTGATGGCACTGGGGGGGGGGGTAGTGAAGCTGATGGCACTGAGGGATAGTGGAGCTGATGGCACTGGGGGATAGTAGAGCTGATGGCACTGGGGGGAACTGAAGCACTTGGGCTGATCACACTGGGGGGACCGAAGGGTGTTGGGGTCTGATGAGTTTTTATAAAAGAAAACAGTCTATTAATTAATTTTTTCTTATTAGAGTACTCCATTAATCGTAAAAAATAATCGATAAAATACTCGATTTCTAAAATAATCGTTTACTGCAGCCCTAGCTCAGACGTGGTGTGAACACATCCTTATTCCATAGTCACTTTCCAGTAGTTCTCCTCCCTTCATGTCTGGGATCCTCTAGTCACTCCACAAGCAGAGAAGACACAAGGTGCTATGTGTGACTGGAGGAGAAGGTGGGATCACCGGGCTCTTCTCTCTCCTCCTCCAGTCGGTGGTCCTGTCAGAGCGGACATGTGTCTTCTAGCAGTAGATGTACGGCCCGGAGTGTTCAGGCTGCGGAGGCTCGACAATATGTCATGGGCCCAGTTTTCTTCATGGCGGTGGTGCACCCTATTGGCAGTGCCCTTTTTCAGCAGGATAATACCCTGGCCGCACTGCTAACTGTCCAGGAATGAGGAACCTGAGAAAATGATCACTGTGAAGTCTCCAGATACCCAGATCTCAATCCGGGGGAAGCAGGTCTGATCCATTGATTGTGGCTTATCAGGCCTTTTTCGCCTGAGCCCATCCTAATGTCTCACATTTATGGCGTACTACTAGTGTACTACCAGATGCTAGCGTCAGAAATGTGTGGTGCAGGGCAGGAAGATTCCAGTCCAGCATGGCCACCTTCTCTCATGCCACCGTCCTGGGCTCACAGCAAGCTGATCACTGGTAAATGTAATCAGCTAGTCATCTTTCTTTGCCCCATTCACCACCTCAGCTCGTTAGGAGAAAGCAATTGTCTTTCCAGGAAAGGAAACCTGGGGTTGTATACATATAGAGCGTTCTACATCAACTCGGTAGTGTCCACCCCTAGTGGAGAGGATACGGGGAGTAGTTCTTCTGCTTACTTCATCTGGCTGATATAAGATGAGAATCTTTGTTTGGTTCCCTCTCTTGTAATTCCCCCATAAGGTGCTTGGATCTAGGCTTCCTCCACCAGAGAACCATCTAAATCCATCAGTCTCCGAATCTCTTCCACCTGCAGAGAATGAATTACCCTGAGGAAGGAGTGAAAGCTGAGTCTCTGGATGGAACAGCAGCTCCAGGCCTGGGAAATCTATATGGGTTTGGTAGAAAGTTGTTGAGGAGCAGAACATTGTTATTTAGACCCCGATCACTAAACCTAGAAGTGAAGGAGTTGAGAAAAGAGTCTGATCTATAGACAGATCTACAGGAGGCCATGTATTCAGTCACTGTGTGCTTGTGTCTCCACAGATGGATCCAAGAAGAGAAATCCCCCCGAGAGATGTCCCCGTCCTCTGTATTCCCAGAACTATCCGGAGGAGAAGCTCCCAGAGAACCATCAGGTAGATGGAGCTGAAGTCTCCCTAGAATCTGACCAGAAAGGGATTGAACCAAAGATTATTTTACATTTTTCTTCTTTAGGATGAAAATGTGATTGATATTAAGGTTGAGGTTAGAGATGCAGCAGAAGAGGAAACTGACTCATGGGGCAATCAGCAGTGTAAGGAGGGGGGCTGTCATGGGTCACCTGGATACTACTCCCATCATCTCATCATCACATGTAGTAATCTCTCCTGTCCCTGTGTGTTTCCTACAGATGGGCTCGTAGAAGGAAATCCCCCCGAGAGATGTCCCCGTCCTCTGTATTCCCAGGACTGTCCAGAGGAGAAGCTCCCAGAGAACCATCAGGTAGATGGAGCTGAGCCCTATACACATCTATATAGGGGGGTCCTGCAGTCATAGAGGTGTCATAGTTTGTGGTAGTCTCTTATGTGGATCTGTTAGATTTCCCACCTGTCTGCTGTATTGTTCTGAATTGTTACAGATGACAAATCAGGGGGAAGATGTGACTGATATTAAAGTGGAGGATGAAGAAGAGCGGATGACGGCCGATCCCCCGTGTAAGAGTGAGGTGGAGGAGGACATTCCAGTCCATGTGACCACAGGTATGGAATCATGAATGGAGAAAGTGAATTGGGAGGTTTCTTCAGGTGAGGCTCAACCTTTAGAGCTGCAGAAAAGTACCACTCCGGGCAGTGACCCCTGTGTTATGTACAGGAGCGGAGGGAGTTGTGGCTGCACATAGACATCTTCTCCGAGCTCTTCTCTCCATCCACTCATGCTCCAGGCTGAACACTCGGTTTAGCATCAGGTTTGAAGGGAACCGGCTAGGACTAACGGCTGCACTAATGGCCGGGATCTGAAAAACCCTTTTTAACCACTTAAGCTCCACACTCCACGCTGATGGGGCTCCAGATCTTACTGCAGGACTACAGCTGTCAGTTTCTTCCGGCCATTCCAATAAGAATGAACCATGTGCTAGTGCTCATTCATGACCTGCTGCTTCATCAGAACAGTGGAAATCATTCTCTGGATGAGTGGGGGGCCCAGGGGTCACTTCAACCACTAAAGTACTGCTGTGGTGTTAAGTCCACAGGAATGTTATATTTTTGCATTCAGACGGCCATAACCTTATTTTTCCACTGATGTAGCCGTACGAAGGCTCCGGACAAATGATTGACAGTTTTCACAGACAGCTTGTGATTGATATTGATTAACATATAATGATGTCTTCAGGCGGTAATGGAGAAAAAAGCTCTTCATTCTGTGGGTCGGTATGATGAGGGCGATACCAGCAATGTCTGGTTTTGACTTATGCTATTTATGCACAATAACAGAAAAAGAATCTATGAAGCTGCCATCCAAATGGTGTGACGTGGTCATCTTTCTGTCGATGCCGCCATATTTTACTTGTTCTTTACAGAACCAGAGGCGCTTTTCTCTGGTTTAATTTTGGGACGTACATAGGACTTATGGTTTAAAGAGGTCTTCTGAAAACATCACATTGGGGGGGGGGGGGGGTTAAATCCTGGCACCCCCGCCCATCAGGTGTTTGAAGAAGCTGAGGCACTTACTGGAGATCTCACAGCTTACCAAGCACAGCGCCGTACATTATATCCTGGAGAATGAAGAGAACCGGTCAGTTTTATCTCATAGAGAACGCTGTAAAAACAAAACCCATAAAACTATATAAATGTGGTATCTCTGTAATCGTACTGACCCGGAGAATGAAGAGAACAGGTCAGTTTTATCTCATAGGGAACACTGTAAAAACAAAACCCATAAAACTATATAAATGTGGTATCACTGTAATCGTACTGACCCGGAGAATGAAGAGAACAGGTCAGTTTTATCTCATAGGGAAAGCTGTAAAAACAAAACCCATAAAACTATATTAATGTGGTATCACTGTAATCATACTGACCCGGAGAATGAAGGGAACAGGTCAGTTTTATCTCATAGGAAACATGATAAAAACAAAACCCAATAAATGACCAATGTGGTATCACTGTACGTCTACTTTCACATCTGCGTTTTTGCTGTCCAGTTTTAGGATCTGGCAGGGGATCTCAAAACCACAGCAAAACGCTTCTGTTATAATAATACGACTGGGTGCATCCATTCAGAACGGATTCGGTTGTATTATACCGGAAAAAAAAGAATCCGGCACCATTGACTTACATAGATTTGGTGCTGGATCTCCTTCAGTTTCCCATGCTGCACGCTTGCAGCAACTTTGTGTCCGGCGTGGGAACGCAATAAACCGGAACGGGATGCATTTTGGTGCACTGCATTCCGGTTTGTTTAGTTGTGTCCCCATTGACAATACAGGGAGTGCAGAATTATTAGGCAAGTTGTATTTTTGAGGATTAATTTTATTATTGAACAAGAACCATGCTCTAAATGAACCAAAAAAACTCATTAATATCAAAGCTGAATATTTTTGGAAGTAGTTTTTAGTTTGTTCTTAGTTTTAGCTATTTTAGGGGGATATCTGTGTGTGTAGGTGACTATTACTGTGCATAATTATTACGCAACTTAACAAAAAACAAATATATACCCATTTAAATTATTTATTTTTACCAGTGAAACCAATATAACATCTCAACATTCACAAATATACATTTCTGACATTCAAAAACAAAACAAAAACAAATCAGTGACCAATATAGCCACCTTTCTTTGCAAGGACACTCAAAAGCCTGCCATCCATGGATTCTGTCAGTGTTTTGATCTGTTCACCATCAACATTGCGTGCAGCAGCAACCACAGCCTCCCAGACACTGTTCAGAGAGGTGTACTGTTTTCCCTCCTTGTAAATCTCACATTTGACGATGGACCACAGGTTCTCAATGGGGTTCAGATCAGGTGAACAAGGAGGCCATGTCATTAGATTTTCTTCTTTTATACCCTTTCTTGCCAGCCACGCTGTGGAGTACTTGGACGCGTGCGATGGAGCATTGTCCTGCATGAAAATCATGTTTTTCTTGAAGGATGCAGACTTCTTCCTGTACCACTGCTTGAAGAAGGTGTCTTCCAGAAACTGGCAGTAGGACTGGGAGTTGAGCTTGACTCCATCCTCAACCCGAAAAGGCCCCACAAGCTCATCTTTGATGATACCAGCCCAAACCAGTACTCCACCTCCACCTTGCTGGCGTCTGAGTCGGACTGGAGCTCTCTGCCCTTTACCAATCCAGCCATGGGCCCATCAAGACTCACTCTCATTTCATCAGTCCATAAAACCTTAAAAAAATCAGTCTTGAGATATTTCTTGGCCCAGTCTTGACGTTTTAGCTTGTGTGTCTTGTTCAGTGGTGGTCATCTTTCAGCCTTTCTTACCTTGGCCATGTCTCTGAGTATTGCACACCTTGTGCTTTTGGGCACGCCAGTGATGTTGCAGCTCTGAAATATGGCCAAACTGGTGGCAAGTGGCATCTTGTCAGCTGCACGCTTGACTTTTCTCAGTTCATGGGCAGTTATTTTGCGCCTTGGTTTTTCCACACGCTTCTTGCGACCCTGTTGACTATTTTGAATGAAACGCTTGATTGTTCGATGATCACGCTTCAGAAGCTTTGCAATTTTAAGAGTGCTGCATCCCTCTGCAAGATATCTCACTATTTTTGACTTTTCTGAGCCTGTCAAGTCCTTCTTTTGACCCATTTTGCCAAAGGAAAGGAAGTTGCCTAATAATTATGTACACCTGATATAGGGTGTTGATGTCATTAGACCACACCCCTTCTCATTACAGAGATGCACATCACCTAATATGCTTAATTGGTAGTAGGCTTTCGAGCCTATACAGCTTGGAGTAAGACAACATGCATAAAGAGGATGATGTGGTCAAAATACTCATTTGCCTAATAATTCTGTACAGGGTGTAAATGGAGACAAAACTGAAGCGTTGTGCTGCGGTTTTGAAACCCTGTGACGGTTCTCAAGACTGGATAGCACAACGTAGATGTGAAGTAGCCTAAGGGTACTTTCACATTTGCGTTGTGAGGATCCGGCAGGCAGTTACATCGCAGGAACTGCCTGCCGGATCCGGAAATCCGTATGCAAACGGATATAATTTGTAGACGGATGCGGATCCGTCTGACAAATGCATTGAAATTCCGGATCCATCTCTCCGGATCATGTTTTTATATTTTTCGCATTTTTAAAGGTCTGCACATGCGCAGACCGGAAAACCAGATCCGGTTTTCCGGAACACTTGGTACTGGATCCAGCATTAATACATTTCAATGGGAATTAATGCCGACATGCTGCGGTATTTTCTACAGCCAAATACCCTAAAGGGACTGAACTGAAGACATCCTGATGCATTCTGAATGGATTGCTTTTCATTCAGAATGCATTAGAATAAAACTGAAGTGTTTTTTTCCGATATTGAGCCCCTGTGACGGAACTCAATACTGGAAAAGAATAACGCTAGTGTGAAAGTACCCTAATTATTATAATTTATTATTGAAGCGCCATTCATTCCAAAGCGCTGTACATATGATAAGCGGTGCACATACATAATACAGACAACTGCACTTCTCATAAACAAGACGAGTTACAGACTGGTACAGAAGGGGAGAGGGCCCTGCCCGCGAGGGCTTACAATCTACATGGTATGGGAGAAAAACACAGTAGGTGCGGGTGAAGTTGGCATGACAGTATAGAGGCAGCAGGGTCACTGGTTGTAGGCTTGTCTGAAGAGGTGGGTTTATACTGACCCGGAGAATGAAAGAAACAGGTCATCGTATGCAACATTAAAAAGTGCCCTTAGAAAATTTTATTTGTCCTAGAAAAATATAAGCCCTCATACGGCTATGTGAATGGAAAAGTAAAAAGGTTATGGCTATGGGAAGGCAGGGAGTGGAAAATTAAAATGCAAAAACAGAAAATTGTAGGATGCTGAAAGGGTTATTCTGCACTAATAGTTTAGCGTGCTGAGCTATTTTGTCTGGCTTATGGTATCTGCACACAGATTTTCATGTGGTTTTGCTGTTTATATTAACAACCATTTAAGTCCATGGTTAAAACCCCTCTACAGAAGGTGCAGAATTGCATAAACAATTGACATGCTGCCACACGGAAGAAAAATATCAAGGTGTCCATGATATTTGTCAGATCTCCTTCACTTTGCTGGTCCTGTATTACGCTGTGGTTTTTCCGCATGAAATCCTCGCAGAATAAGCTTGTAATCCACATGGTGTGCAGCCACCCTTAACGAAGTCTGCGACAGAGGCTTCCGATGGAGATTTCAACAAAGATGTGATTGAAGCCTTAAGGGCTTATTATACAGAGCGATTATTGAGTGAGTTCTCATATAATTGTTTATATGTTGCATGTAATAGCGTGCAGCAATCAGATGGCAAACGATAAATTGTTTCTCTTCCAAATTTTCGTCTGCCCGACTGAAGGTTATCATTAGTTGCCAACAAGTCTCCGTGTCTAATCAGAAATCTGCCAGTCCTTAGCAGTGGGAATGCTGTAGTGGAAAACAATGGCATTCACGAGAGAATATTTTGTTTGCAATTTATTGGTTAATAACAGTATTGTTCCTGATCGATCCACTTCTGGCTTTCGCTTGAAAAACTGTGTCAAAAATTAAACTGTGTATAAAATACTTAAATAAAAACGATAAAGTTTGTTTCTAGCCCAATAGGAACATTATAAATCGGTCTGTTTTTCTAGCTTTAAAGGGGTTTTCCCATCTGGGATATTTATGGCATATCCAAAAGATGGTGCCATAAATGTCAGATAGGTGCAGGTGACCCGCTGCTATCTCCAGAACGGGGCTCCGTTTCACCCAGCTGGGAATGGAGAAGTGGATGCTGCTCTCTCCTTTCAATTTAATAGCAGTTCCAAAAATAGTTTAGTCCGAGCACTTGGCTGTTTTCAGGAGTTCTATTGATGTAAATGGAGAGAGCTGCTTATGCAAGATCACCTCTCCATTCTTGGTCGGACACGACAGAGCGTTTGGGATATAAGAGTGGGTCCCAGAAGTGGGAGTAGCAGCTACTGGACATGAATGGCATATCCTGTAAAAATCACAGATAGGAAAACCCCTTAAACAAGAAATCATTAAATCTAATTTTAATCCTAACAGAAAATCCCAGTAAGAAGTCTAATGGAAACGTGATGTTATCACAAGATTATAAAGTAGAAGATGAAAATATCGAACAGCGCTCTTCAGAAGACTTCATTACCTGTAATGTACATTCAGGACTTCACAGTACAGATCTATCATATAACCCCCCTAATCATGAGGAACCTGCTCCTGCCCAATCACAGATTGTTACAAGTACCGGGCAGAAAGGGGGAGGGAAATCTTTTACAAGTAAATCAAATCTTGTTACACACAAGAGAATTCACACAGGGGAGAAGCCATATTCATGTTCACTGTGTGGTAAATGTTTTTCAGATAAATCAAGTCTTATTACCCATGAACGAATTCACAAAGGAGAGAAACCGTATTCATGTTCAGTATGTGGAAAATGCTTTACAGAGAAATCAAATCTTATTACACATGAGAGAATTCACACAGGAGAGAAGCCATATTCATGTTCACAATGTGGGAAGTGCTTTACACGTAAATCAAACATTGTTAAACATGAGAGAATTCACACAGGAGATAAACCATTTTCATGTTCAGAATGTGGGAAATGTTTTATCACCAAAGAAAATCTTAAGGATCACCATAGAATTCACACAGGAGAGAGACCATATTCATGCTCACTATGTGGAAAATGTTTTACAGATAAATTTAGTCTTATTACACATGACAGAATTCACACAGGAGAGAAGCCATATTCATGTTCAGAATGTGGAAAATGTTTTTCAAATAAATCAAGTCTTAATACACATAAGAGAATTCACACAGGAGAGAAGCACTATTCATGTTCAGAATGTGGGAAATGTTTTACAAAAAAATCACATCTTGTTAACCATGAGAGAATTCACACAGGAGATAAACCATTTCCATGTTCCCAATGTGGGAAATGTTTTGTCACCAAAGCCAGTCTTAAGGATCACCAGAGAATTCACACAGGAGAGAAGCCATATTCATGTTCAGAATGTGGAAAATGTTTTTCATATAAATCAAATCTTATTACACATGAGAGAGTTCACACAGGAGAGAAGCCCTATAAATGTTCACAATGTGGGAAGTGCTTTACAGCTAAATCAAGCATTGTTAAACATGAGAGAATTCACACAGGAGATAAACCATTTTCATGTTCAGAATGTGGGAAATGTTTTACAAACAAATCAAATCTAATTAAACATGAGAGAATTCACACAGGAGAGAAACCCTAGTCATGTTCAGAATGTGGGAAATGTTTTACAAACAAATAATATGTTGTTACACATGAGAGAATTCACACAGGAGAGAAGCCCTTTTCATGTTCAGAATGTGGAAAATGTTTTGTCACCAAAACTAATCTTAAGGATCACCAGAGAATTCACACAGGGGAGAAGCCGTATTCATGTTCAGAATGTGGCAAATGTTTTACCAATAAATCAATCCTTGTTGCTCATGAAAGAAGCCACTCAGGAGAGAAGACGTGATGTTCTACATGAGAAGTAAAAAAAATGTCTTACTGTGGAGGGAAGTGGCAGATATGTGTATATATAGTTGAAAAATGGGGCAGCACTACTTAAGCAATGCAATCCGGATGCCTATGTTGAACCCTTGATCACGGGTGTATTTATACACTGAAGAAATCCAGGAAACTCCTGTATATGTGCCTTTATTCACACATGTCACAGCAGCGACGTTTCGGACCTCTCACAGAACCTTCCTTAAGCCAAGTGAATTACAAAGTGCGGAGTGCAAAAATTTATACACAACATGAATAATTAATTACAAATCAATAAACCTTAAAAGTGCATGTCTTGTTGATAAATCCCTCATTTAGAGTGTTATCCTCCTGGAATATAGTGCATATAACCATGATTAAACACCAAAGTAATATCAACCATATTCTTCTTGTGTCATAATTCCATAATATAGTGTTATTGTGTCCATAATACATTAATGCACATAATTCATGTGTACATATATAAAGCGCATAGTGCTCACAAGTAAAGTTATTAAAAATCGCTTGGCCACAAAATACATTGAAGGAGTATCATGGTCATACCAGAAGCTGAGCAATAGTCTGTGCGCTACACGACGGGCACATGTGAGACGCGCTGAGACCTTAGCGCCTTCTTCCCTTCATTGCGCCGCCATCACATGTCCATCAACAGCGAGCGCCATCTTTATAGTGGGCAAACTACTGGGCAAATAAATTAACACACATATATATACAGTGGGATGCGAAAGTTTGGGCAACCTTGTTAATCGTCATGATTTTCCTGTATAAATCGTTGGTTGTTACCATAAAAAATGTCAGTTAAATATATCATATAGGAGACACACACAGTGATATTTGAGAAGTGAAATAAAGTTTATTGGATTTACAGAAAGTGTGCTATAATTGTTTAAACAAAATTAGGCAGGTGCATAAATTTGGGCACTGTTGTCATTTTATTGATTCCAAAACCTTTAGAACTAATAATTGGAACTCAAATTGGCTTGGTAAGCTCAGTGACCCCTGACCTATATACACAGGTGAATCCAATTATGAGAAAGAGTATTTAAGGGGGTCAATTGTAAGTTTCCTTCCTCTTTTAATTTTCTCTGAAGAGTAGCAGCATGGGGGTCTCAAAACAACTCTCAAATGACCCGAAGACAAAGATTGTTCACCATCATGGTTTAGGGGAAGGATACAGAAAGCTGTCTCAGAGATTTCAGCTCCTGTCTCCACAGTTAGGAACATATTGAGGAAATGGAAGACCACAGGCTCAGTTTAAGTTAAGGCTCGAAGTGGCAGACCAAGAAAAATCTCGGATAGACAGAAGCGACGAATGGTGAGAACAGTCAGAGTCAATCCACAGACCAGCACCAAAGACCTACAACATCATCTTGCTGCAGATGGAGTCACTGTGCATCGTTCAACCATTCGGCGCACTTCACACAAGGAGATGCTGTATGCGAGAGTGATGCAGAGGAAGCCTTTTCTCCGCCCACAGCACAAAAAGTGCCGCTTGAGGTGGGCTAAAGCACATTTGGACAAGCCTGCTTCATTTTGGAATAAGGTGCTGTGGACTGATGAAACTAAAATTGAGTTATTTGGCCTAAACAAGGGGCGTTATGCATGGAGGAAAAAGAGCACAGCATTCCAAGAAAAACACCTGCTCCCTACAGAAAAATATGGTGGTGGTTCCATCATGCTGTGGGGCTGTGTGGCCAGTGCAGGGACTGGGAATCTTGTCAAAGTTGAGGGACGCATGGATTCCACTCAGTATCAGCAGATTCTGGAGACCAATGTCTAGGAATCAGTGACAAAGCTGAAGCTGCGCCGGGGCTGGATCTTTCAACAAGACAACGACCCTAAACACTGCTCAAAATCCACTAAGGCATTTATGAGGAGGAACAAGTACAACGTTCTGGAATGGCCATCTCAGTCCCCAGACCTGAATAGAATTAAAAAATCTGTGGTGTGACTTAAAGAGAGCTGTCCATGCTCGGAAGCCATCAAACCTGAATGAACTAAAGATGTTTTGTAAAGAGGAATGGTCCGAAATACCTTCAACCAGAATCCAGACTCTCATTGGAACCTACAGGAAGCGTTTAGAGGCTGTAATTTCTGCAAAAGGAGGATCTACTAAATATTGATTTCATTTCTTTTTTGTGGTGCCCAAATTTATGCACCTGCCTAATTTTGTTTAAACAATTATAGCACACTTTCTGTAAATCCAATAAACTTCATTTCACTTCTCAAATATCACTGTGTGTGTCTCCTATATGATATATTTAACTGACATTTTTTATCGTAACAACCAACGATTTATACAGGAAAATCATGACGATTAACAAGGTTGCCCAAACTTTCGCATCCCACTGTGTATATATATATATATATACACTGCTCAAAAAATAAAGGGAACACAAAAATAACACATCCTAGATCTGAATTAATTAAATATTTTTCTGAAATACTTTGTTCTTTACATAGTTGAATGTGCTGACAACAAAATCACACAAAAATAAAAAAAATTGAAATCAAATTTTTTAACCCATGGAGGTCTGGATTTGGAGTCACACTCAAAATTAAAGTGGAAAAACACACTACAGGCTGATCCAACTTTGATGTAATGTCCTTAAAACAAGTCAAAATGAGGCTCAGTAGTGTGTGTGGCCTCCACGTGCCTGTATGACCTCCCTACAACGCCTGTGCATGCTCCTGATGAGGTGGCGGACGGTCTCCTGAGGGATCTCCTCCCAGACCTGGACTAAAGCATCTGCCAACTCCTGGACAGTCTGTGGTGCAACGTGACGTTGGTGGATAGAGTGAGACATGATGTCCCAGATGTGCTCAATTGGATTCAGGTCTGGGGAACGGGCGGGCCAGTCCATTGCATCAATGCCTTTGTCTTGCAGGAACTGCTGACACACTCCAGCCACATGAGGTCTAGCATTGTCTTGCATTAGGAGGAACCCAGGGCCAACCGCACCAGCATATGGTCTCACAAGGGGTCTGAGGATCTCATCTCGGTACCTAATGGCAGTCAGGCTACCTCTGGCGAGCACATGGAGGGCTGTGCAGCCCTGCAAAGAAATGCCACCCCACACCATTAATGACCCAATGCCAAACCGGTCATGCTGGAGGATGTTGCAGGCAGCAGAACGTTCTCCACGGCGTCTCCAGACTCTGTCACATCTGTCACATGTGCTCAGTGTGAACCTGCTTTCATTTGTGAAGAGCACAGGGCGCCAGTGGCGAATTTGCCAATCTTGGTGTTCTCTGGCAAATGCCAAACGTCCTGCACGGTGTTGGGCTGTAAGCACAACCCCCACCTGTTGACGTCGGGCCCTCATATCACCCTCATGGAGTCTGTTTCTGACCGTTTGAGCAGACACATGCACATTTGTGGCCTGCTGGAGGTCATTTTGCAGGGCTCTGGCAGTGCTCCTCCTGTTTCTCCTTGCACAAAGGCGGAGGTAGCGGTCCTGCTGCTGGGTTGTTGCCCTCCTACGGCCTCCTCCACGTCTCCTGATGTACTGGCCTGTCTCCTGGTAGTGCCTCCATGCTCTGGACACTACGCTGACAGACACAGCAAACCTTCTTGCCACAGCTCGCATTGATGTGCCATCCTGGATAAGCTGCACTACCTGAGCCACTTGTGTGGGTTGTAGACTCCGTCTCATGCTACCACTAGAGTGAAAGCACCGCCAGCATTCAAAAGTGACCAAAACATCAGCCAGGAAGCATAGGAGCTGAGAAGTGGTCTGTGGTCACCACCTGCAGAATCACTCCTTTATTGGGGGTGTCTTGCTAATTGCCTATAATTTCCACCTGTTGTCTATCCCATTTGCACAACAGCATGTGAAATTGATTGTCACTCAGTGTTAATTCCTAAGTGGACAGTTTGATTTCACAGAAGCGTGATTGACTTGGAGTTACATTGTGTTGTTTAAGTGTTCCCTTTATTTTTTTTGAGCAGTGTATATTGTTTGGGCCTTGATGCTGAACAAACCGACTCTCTGTGGATCTGAAGGTCTTAGTTTTTTCCACATACGTAAGAACTGCTCTTCTAACATCCAGAGTGTGCAGAGTCTCTTGCTCCATGTCCTGAGGATTAAGATATAGAACAGGTAGAGCAATTTCCTTGTTAAGGTTGGCACTGGATGCCACCTTCGGAATAAAACCTGACATTGTACGAAGTACCAGAGAGTCCCTTTGATCTTTTAGATAAGGCTCTTTGTAAGATAATGCATGTAGCTCACTAATTCTCCTGGCTGAGGTGAGCTACTAAAAAGAAAGTTTTTAGAGAGAGACAGTGTATTTGGGCCTCTTGCAAAAGTTCAAATGGAGGTTTGGTCAATGCTGTAACCACTACAGATAAATCCCAGGATTAGTGGCGTCGCTAGGGGGGGGGCGAGGGGGGGCAATCGCCCCCCCTATGTTGTCCTTTGCCCCCCCGGTTGCCCCCCCGCTGAATACTAATGAGCGCTTCCATTATGGAAGCGCTCATTAGAACCGAGAGACCAGGAAGTGGTGAACGCTCTGTACTCACCACTTCCTGGTCCTCGGCTGTCGGCTGTGCAGGGCTGCGCACAGCGTGAGGGCGTTCTGTGACCTCACGCTGTGCGCGCCAGTTAAGAGCACAGAGTCGACTGATTAGAGGCAGGCGGCGTCCAGGAGCAGGAGAGGTAAGTGTTTTTTTATTTTATAAACTATGTGGCTGCTGGGGGCATAAGGGGGCTAATGATGAGGCATGGGGGCTAATGGAGAGGCATAAGGGGGCTAATGATGAGGCATGGGGGCTAATGGAGAGGCATATGGGGGCTAATGATGAGGCATATGGGGGCTAATGATGAGGCATATGGGGCTAATGGAGAGGCATATGGGGTCTAATGATGAGAGGCATATGGGGGCTAATGGAGAGGCATATTGGGGGCTAATGGAGAGGCATATGGGGGCTAATGGAGAGGCATATGGGGGGCTAATGGAGAGGCATATGGGGGCTAATGGAGAGGCATATGGGGGCTAATGGAGAGGCATATGGGGGCTAATGGAGAGGCATAAGGGGGCTAATGATGAGGCATGGGGGCTAATGGAGAGGCATACGGGGGCTAATGATGAGGCATGGGGGCTAATGGAGAGGCATAAGGGGCTAATGATGAGGCATAAGGGGGCTAATGATGAGGCATGGGGGCTAATGGAGAGGCATATGGGGGCTAATGATGAGGCATGGGGGCTAATGGAGAGGCATAAGGGGGCTAATGATGAGGCATGGGGGCTAATGGAGAGGCATATGGGGGCTAATGATGAGGCATATGGGGGCTAATGATGAGAGGCATATGGGGGCTAATGGAGAGGCATATTGGGGGCTAATGGAGAGGCATATGGGGGCTAATGGAGAGGCATATTGGGGGCTAATGGAGAGGCATATGGGGGCTAATGGAGAGGCATATGGGGGGCTAATGGAGAAGCATATGGGGGCTAATGGAGAGGCATATGGGGGCTAATGGAGAGGCATAAGGGGGCTAATGGAGAGGCATAAGGGGGCTAATGATGAGGCATGGGGGCTAATGGAGAGGTATATGGGGGCTAATGGAGAGGCATAAGGGGGCTAATGATGAGGCATGGGGGCTAATGGAGAGGCATAAGGGGGCTAATGATGAGGCATGGGGGCTAATGGAGAGGCATATGGGGGCTAATGGAGAGGCATATGGGGGCTAATGATGAGGCATATGGGGCTAATGGAGAGGCATATGGGGGCTAATGATGAGAGGCATATGGGGGCTAATGGAGAGGCATATTGGGGGCTAATGGAGAGGCATATGGGGGCTAATGGAGAGGCATATGGGGCTAATGGAGAGGCATATGGGGGCTAATGATGAGAGGCATTTGGGGCTAATGATGAGGCATATGGGGCTAATGGAGAGGCATATGGGGGCTAATGATGAGAGGCATTTGGGGCTAATGATGAGGCATATGGGGGCTAATGGAGAGGCATAAGGGGGCTAATGATGAGGCATGGGGGCTAATGGAGAGGCATAAGGGGGCTAATGATGAGGCATGGGGGCTAATGGAGAGGCATAAGGGGGCTAATGATGAGGCATGGGGGCTAATGGAGAGGCATAAGGGGGCTAATGATGAGGCATGGGGGCTAATGGAGAGGCATATGGGGGCTAATGATGAGGCATGGGGGCTAATGGAGAGGCATAAGGGGGCTAATGATGAGGCATGGGGGCTAATGGAGAGGCATATGGGGGCTAATGATGAGGCATATGGGGGCTAATGATGAGAGGCATATGGGGGCTAATGGAGAGGCATATTGGGGGCTAATGGAGAGGCATATGGGGGCTAATGGAGAGGCATATTGGGGGCTAATGGAGAGGCATATGGGGGCTAATGGAGAGGCATATGGGGGGCTAATGGAGAGGCATATGGGGGCTAATAGAGAGGCATAAGGGGGCTAATGGAGAGGCATAAGGGGGCTAATGATGAGGCATGGGGGCTAATGGAGAGGTATATGGGGGCTAATGGAGAGGCATAAGGGGGCTAATGATGAGGCATGGGGGCTAATGGAGAGGCATAAGGGGGCTAATGATGAGGCATGGGGGCTAATGGAGAGGCATATGGGGGCTAATGGAGAGGCATATGGGGGCTAATGATGAGGCATATGGGGCTAATGGAGAGGCATATTGGGGGCTAATGGAGAGGCATATGGGGGCTAATGGAGAGGCATATGGGGGCTAATGGAGAGGCATATGGGGGCTAATGATGAGAGGCATTTGGGGCTAATGATGAGGCATATGGGGGCTAATGATTAGAGGCATATGGGGGCTAATGATTAGAGGCATATGGGGGCTAATGATTAGAGGCATATGGGGGCTAATGGAGAGGCATATTGGGGGCTAATGGAGAGGCATATGGGGGCTAATGATGAGAGGCAGCATATGGGGGCTAATGAGAGGCATAATAACAGTGTCATCCACAGATGCCCCCATAACAGTGTGTCTTCCACAGATCCACCATAACAGTACGCCTGCGCACTGACGAGAGACAGAAAGAAGGGGAAAGAATCCGCGGAAGCAAGCGGAGGACGGCTCAGCAGACGACTGAATAGCTTCTTTTGTAAGTAAATAGTTTTATTATAAATGTATCCCTGCATACCGCAATTCTCTCATATTTTGTAATCTTATTTATATATACTTATTTTGTTTTTGCCCCCCCATTTTTGACTGTGGTATCTTTGTGCCCCCCCTATATATTATTCCTAGAGTCGCCACTGCCCAGGATGGTAGAGGAGGTTGGACTGTAGGATTTAGGATGTTCAGGGCTCTGAAGAAAGATCTAATTAGACTGTGATTAGAGAATCTTCCTTGCAGCTGTGCATTAATAGCGGTAAAATGTACCTTCAAGGTGTTTAGTTTGAGACCTTTTTTTACACCATCCTGTAAAAACTGAAGGACACTGTTGATAGAGTTGAGCGAACCCGAACTGTAAAGTTCGGATTCGTACCGAACTTTAGGGTTTTCGGCATCCGAACATTTACATAAAAGTTCGGGTTCGGTGTTCGGCGATTTTTATGGCGCTTTTTGAAAGGCTGCATAGCAGCCAATCAACAAGCGTCATACTACTTGCCCCAAAAGGCCATCACAGCCATGCCTACTATTGGCATGGCTGTGATTAGCCAACTGCAGCATGTGACCCAGTCTCTATTTAAGCTGGAGTCACGTAGCGCTGCCTGTCACTCTGCTCGGATTAGTGTAGGGAGAGGCTGCAGCTGCTGTGAGGGAGAGATCAGGGCGAAATCTTATGAAGATTCAGAACTGCTTCTTTACTCAGCGATCTACAGCAAATGTGTTTTGTGGGTGCAGTGCACAATTTTTTTAAGCCTGCCCTGAGCCAACTACTACTGAAAACAAACTTTTTTTCCTTCAGTTAGTCAATATCAATACATAATCGGCAGCCATTTTATGCAACGATAGTGCACCAACACAGGCTATCTGCAAGTCCAGAAATACAGCTTTTTGTTTACTGGGGTGAAAAAAAACCATCTGTTTCATATAGTGCACATCTGGGATTAGACGTGCATAAGTGAGTGTCACATTTAGGCCAGAAATACGGCTTTGTGCTTACTGGGGTGAAAAAAGCATCTAATATACTGCACATCTGGGATTACACGTGCATAAGTTACTGTGAAATTTAGGCCACAAATACCGCTGTCATATAGAGTTAAACATTTTTTTTTTTTAGTGCAATACCCTATATCAGGGTTTTTATTGGCGGTTAATTATTTTTTAACAGACTTAACCACTTTTTACTTTGCTTTGTGAACGCTAACTATGAGGCTAACATCTAATAAGGTACGCGGTCATGGTTGTGGTGGTGGTGTTAATGGAGCCTCTGGTGCAGGGAGAGGACGTGGCCGTTCTGCCACAGCTACACGTCCTACTGAACCTACTACCTCAGGTCCCAGTAGCCGCCAGTATCTACAGCGATATTTGGTCGGGCCTAATGCCGTTCTAAGGATGGTAAGGCCTGAGCAAGTACAGGCGCTAGTCAATTGGGTGGCCAACATTATCTCCCACCCAGTCTTCTGCAGAAAGCGCACAGGTGGCGCCTGAAACCCATGCCCATCAGTCTGTCACATCACCCCCGTGCATATCGGGGAACCTGTCTGAGCCTCAAGTCATGCAACAGTCTCTTATGCTGTTTGAAGACTCTGCTGGCAGGTTTCCCAAGGGCATCCACCTAGTACTTCCCCAGGGGTGGAAGACATAGAATGCACTGACGCACAACCACTTATGTTTCCTGATGAGGACATGAGAATACCACCTCAGCATGTCTCTGATGACTAAACACAGGTGCCAACTGCTGCATCTTTCTGCAGTGTGCAGACCGAAAAGGAGGTCAGGGAGGAAGACTGGGTGGAAGACGATGCAGGGGATGATGAGATCCTAGACCCCACATGGAATGAAGGTCGTGCAACTGACTTTCAGAGTTCGGAGGAAGAGGCAGTGGTGAGACCGAGCCAACAGCTAAGCAAAAGCGGGAGCAGGGTGCAAAAGCAGAGCAGCCGTCACCAAAACAGTTTGCCTGCTACTGGCCACTGTCACCAGGGACCGAGCACACCAAAGACAGCTTCAAGGAGTTCCCTGGCATGGCACTTCTTCACACAATGTGCTGACGACAAGACCCGAGTGGTTTGCACGCTGTGCCATCAGAGCCTGAAGCGAGGCATTAACGTTCTGAACCTTAGCACAACCTGCATGACCAGGCATCTACATGCGAGACACGGGCTGCAGTGGAGAAAAGCACCTTCAAAACCAAGAAAGGGCTCAGGCCCCTCCTGCTCCCTCTTCTGCTGCTGCCTCTGCCTCTTCCTCCGCCTCTGGAGGAACGTTGGCACCTGCCGCCCAGCAAACAGAGGATGTGCCACCAACAACACCACCTCCGTCACCAAGCATCTCCACCATGTCACGCGGCAGCGTTCAGCTCTCCATCTCACAAACCTTTGATAGAAACCGTAAATTCTCACCTAGCCACCCTCGATCCCTGGCCCTGAATGCCAGCATTTCTAAACTACTGGCCTTTGAAATGCTGTCATTCAGGCTGGTGGAGATGGACAGCTTCAAACAGCTCATGTCGCTTGCTGTCCCACAGTACGTCGTTCCCAGCCGCCACTACTTCTCCAGGAGAGCCGTGCCCTCCCTGCACAACCAAGTATCGGATAAAATCAAGTGTGCACTGTGCAACGCCATCTGTGGCAAGGTCCACCTAACCACAGATACGTGGACCAGTAAGCACGGCCAGGGACGCTATATCTCCCTAACTGCACACTGGGTAAATGTAGTGGCGGCTGGGCCCCAGGCGGAGAGCTGTTTGGCGCACGTTCTTCCACCTCCAAGGATCGCAGGGCATCATTCTTTGCCTCCTGTTGCCTCCTCTTCCTACTCGGCTTCCTCCTCCTCTTCTACCACCTCCTTATCCGGTCAGCGACAGACCTTCATCACCAACTTCAGCACAGCCCGGTGTAAACGTCAGCAGGCCGTTCTGAAACAGGACAGGCCTCACACCGCGCAGGAGTTGTGGAGGGGTATAGAACAACAGATCGACGAGTGGTTGCTGCCAGTGAGCCTCAAGCCCGGCCTGGGGGTGTGCGATAATGGGCGAAATCTCGTTGCAGCTCTGGGACTAGCCGGTTTGACGCACATTCCTTGCCTGGCGCATGTACTGAATTTGGTGGTGCAGAAATTCATTCACAACTACCCCGACATGTCAGAGCTGCTGCATAAAGTGCGGGCCGTCTGTGTGCACTTCCGGCGTTCTCATCCTGCCGCCGCTCGGCTGTCTGCTCTACAGCGTAACTTCGGCCTTCCCGGTCACCGCCTCATATGCGACGTGCCCACCAGGTGGAACTCCACCTTGCACATGCTGGACAGACTGTGCGAGCAGCAGCAGGCCATAGTGGAGTTTCAGCTGCAGCACGCACGGGTCAGTCGCACTGCGGAACAGCACCACTTCACCACCAATGACTGGGCTTCCATGCGAGACCTGTGTGCCCTGTTGCGCTGTTTCGAGTACTCTACCAACATGGCCAGTGGCGATGACACCGTTATCAGCGTTACAATACCATATGTCTCCTTGAGAAAACACTTAGGGCGATGATGGAAGAGGATGTGGCCCAGGACGAGGAGGAAGAGGGGTCATCTCTAACACTTTCAGGCCAGTCTTTTAGAAGTGGCTCAGAAAGAGGATTTTTGTAACAGCAGAGGCCAGGTACAAATTTGGCCAGCCAGGGCCCAATACTGGAGGAGGAGGAGGAGGCTGGGGATGAAGCATGTTCACAGCGGGGTGGCATCCAACGCAGCTCGGGCCCATCACTGGTGCGTGGCTGGGGGGATACGGAGGACGCAGACGATACGCCTCCCACAGAGGACAGCTTGTCCTTACCTCTGGGCAGCCTGGCACACGTGAGCGACTACATGCTGCAGTGCCTGCGTAACGACTGCAGAGTTGCCCACATTTTAACGTGTGCTGACTACTGGGTCGCCACCCTGCTGGATCCCCGTTACAAAAACAATGTGCCTTCCTTAATTCCCTCACTGTAGCGTGATCAGAAGATGCGCGACAACAGGCGCACGCTGGTAGACCCGCTCCTGAGAGCATTCCCGACTGATGCCGGGGGACAAGTGGAAGCACAAGGCGAAGGCAGGGGAGGAGGAAGAGGTCGCCAACGCAGCTGTGTTAGCGCCAGCACCTCAGAAGGCAGGGTTAGCATGGCCGACATGTGGAAAAGCTTTGTCACCTCGCCGCAACAACCGGCCCCAACTGCTGATATGAAGCGTGTTAGCAGGAGGCAGCATTTGAACAACATGGTGGAACAGTACCTGTGCACGCGACTACACGTACTGACTGATGGTTCTGCCCCATTCAACTTCTGGGTCTCCAAATTGTCCACATGGCCTGAGCTTGCCCTGTATGCCTTGGAGGTGCTGGCCTGCCCTGCAGCCAGTGTACTCTCTGAACGTGTATTTAGCATGGCAGGAGGCGTCATTACAGACAGACGCAGCCGCCTGTCCACAGCCAACGTGGACAAGCTTACGTTCATTAAAACGAACCAGGCTTGGATCCCTGAGGACTTGTCTGTACCTTGTGCAGAATAGACAGTTCTTACAGCCTCAACCATCCATCCTTGTACTCAAGTGCACTTATTCCTTTTTTTTTTTTTATATGTCCCAATATTTTGGGGGATACCCCTATGTAAAATTGCAAAATAACACACATCTGTGTTGGCTACCTATTCCTCCTTCGCTGCCGCTTCCACCTAGACCGCCACGTGAGCCTACATGGCCGCTTCCACCCATTCACCGCCTCCTCAACCTCTTCCTCCTACATCATTCCTAATTTTTATTTTTTTAAGGTCTTTTATGTTTTTTTTAAATCATTTCCCTATCCACTTTTGTTTGCAGAGCATTTGCCATGCTCTTAATCACATTTTTTTTTCCTTTTGCAGCTCTCTAGCTCTTTCCATTACATTTTTACAGCCATTTTATTGCTGAAAAGTTCGGGTCCCCATTGACTTCAATGGGGTTCAAGTTCGGGTCAAGTTCAGGTCTCAAACCCGAATTTTTTTTTCAAGTTCGGCTGAACCTGCCGAACCCGAATATCCAGGTGTCCGCTCAACTCTAACTGTTGATAATGAAAAAACAAGAGAACGAAGCTCATAGTACCAAAAGTAAAAATATATGCTTTATTGTAACATAGAAAACATAGAACATAGAATGTGTCGGCAGATAAGAACCATTTGGCCCATCTAGTCTGCCCAATATACTGAATATAACATAATTAAAAAGTATATATATTGATAAAGAAACAAGTAAATAATATGCCATAAATTTTTTTTTATGGGAGCAGAGAAAGAGCGCCACCCTGGGATAGCACACAGGTCAATTGTAAAACATATATATATATATATATATATATATATATATATGGGTCAATGAAAAATACGTGGTACAATGACCAGCCAATGACCAGAGAGCAATGTAATTACCTTAAAACACAGGTGAGTCAACAGTCAAAAATAAGTGAACCGGCACGGCAGTGAAAAAAGGGGGTTTGTTTTGCTGGTGCAATACAAGAACGTAAAAAACAAACCACAGTAAGGACAGGTGGGGTATATGACCTGAGTTGGATGCTGGGTAGGTAGTAAAGGAGCAGAGACTCACCTAAAAAAGACTGTGTGCTATGTCACCCAGGATGGCGCTAACCCAACGCGCGTTTCGGCGTGCCTTCGTCAGGGGGTCAAACTGTTGATAGTTTATGTGTCTGTTGAATTGACCGAGCACCAGTTTTTATACATTTTCCAAACTCTGTTGTAAACTTTTACTGTATTAGGCTTTTTAGCTGATAAGATTGTATAGATCACCTCTGTGGAGAGGCCTAAGTTGAGTAGTTTTTGCCGCTCAGCTTCCAGGCCGTAAGATGTAATGTTTGCGGAAAGGTTTGGCAGTAACGGTAGTTTCCACAATCTGCCCCCTGAGAGGGTCATGGCTAGAGAGAACCAAGCTCTGCGAGGCCAAAATGGAAGAACTGCTATAACTTCCGCCTGGTCCTGGATCGTCTTTTTCAGCACTTTCATTCTCATCATGAATGGGGGGAAAACATAGACCAGCTCTTGTTTCCAGCTGATGGAGAGACCATCTATTCCCACCGACTGGTGAGATTGGTAGAGGGCACAGAACCTTTTTACCTTGGCATTGGGTTGTGTTGCCATAGCATCCATGGTCGGCTGACCCATCTGCTTCACCACTTGTTTGAAAACCTTGGTGTTCAGACTTCACTCGCCCGGGTGGAGTTTCCCTCTGCTGAGGCAATCTGCCATTATGTTGAGAGTCCCTTTGATGTGTATGGCTGATATGCCTGCCGTATGAGTCTCTGCCCAATTCATCAATTGCCTGCACTCTGCCATTAAATGGAGACTCCTGGTACCGCCTTGTTTGACGGTTGTCAGATTGTCTGACTGGACTTGAATGTGACAACTTCTTAGGTGATCTTGGAAATGTAAGAGAGCCAGTTTGACAGCTCTTATTTCCTTCATATTGGATGACATTGGCATGTCCTTTGGATTCCATCTCTTTTGAATTCACATGTCCTCTACATGGGCACCCCAACCCTAAGAGGAGGCATCCGTGGTGAGGATCTTCTGCACTTGAGGAATCAGACTCTTCCCACTGGTTAGGCAAGATGGCATGAGCCACCACTTTAGATCTTGTCGAATGGCTGGAGAAATGAGTATAGCTTTGTCCAGAGTGTTTTGTGACCTGTTACATACTGACAAGATATTGTTTTGTAGTGACCTGATATGAGCTTTGGCCCAAGGAACAATGTCTATTGATGAGGTCAAGAGACCCAAAATTCTCATGGCATTCCTGACAGACATCTTTGGATGAGTAAAGAGAAGAGACATTTCCTGGATAATCTTTTGTATCCTTGGTGTGGACAATCTAATGTTCATCTTGCAAGAATCTATCACAAAAACCAAAACAGTTATTGTTTGAGTCGGCTCCAGGTGGGGCTTTTTGTGATTTATCAGGAACCCGTGCTGTTGTATTAGAGAAGTGGCTGCTTGCAGGTCTTTCCTCAGCTGATCTCTGGAGGATGCTCTTATTAGCCAGTCGTCTAGATATGGAACTACTGATATTCCTCTCAGTCTGAGGGCTGCTGACAGGACTACTGTAATCTTTGTAAACACACGAGGTGCCGATGATATCCAAAAGGGGAGACATGTAAACTGGAGGTGTCTTGTCCCTTTGGGTGAACACAATGCTACTCTCAGATACTTCTGATGCTTGGGGAGTATAGGTACATGTAGGTTGGCGTCCATCAGGTCTATCGTTGCTAGGTAGTCTTCTTTTTGTAGGAGGTCTATTACTGTCCGGATCGTCTTCATCTTGAACTTCCGTTTCACAAGGTATTTGTTGAGAAAGCTCAGATCTATGACTAATCTACATTTGTTTCCTGGCTTTGGAACAGCAAATACTTTTGAGTAGACTCCTTTTCCTTACCCTCAACCTTTTTTAGGCCCCACCGCAAGGGAACACCTATGCACTAAGGGACCGCCAACAACCTCAACAACAAAACAAGAAATAAATGCAACCCTGTCCGACACCCTGATTATTAACCTATCGGGGATAACCTTGTCTTCAGATGAAATGTCCATTCTGAGAAAAGGATTGACCTTTGTTCCAACTACGCGCTTTAACTGCTTTGATTGGATCAAAGACATGAACCTTTTCACCAGAAAACTTAGTTGGCACAAGATTATTGCAACATCAGATAAAAAAATATATTTGGAATTAGGCATAGATAGAGAAGATCTAGAGAGTCTAGACAATCTTACATACTTACTAGATGAGAATGAACGACCGATAGGACAAGGTCCTTTTACCTCGTTGAGGAATAAAAGCGTAAAAATGGCACCCAAAACACTTAATGATGCCAACATTGATATCTTTCTCAGATCGGTTACACGTGATCTGGAGAAAATTGGACACACTAGCCCCAATAAAAACTATACTCACTCTGAAATGACAGCGTTACAGAGTCTCAGCAAAAATAATAATAAAATAATCATAGTGAAACCCTCAGACAAAGGGGGGAATATTGTGATCCTCTCTCTTCAACAATATAGAGATATGTGTCGAACTCTTCTGTCAGACACCAACAGTTATGAAGTTTTAAGGGTGGACCCCACTACGACCTATCTTGCTGAATTATCTCAAATCATACAGGGGGGCCTTTTAAATAAATGTATAGATCGTAAAGAACTTGAATTCCTGCTACCTACCAATCCAAAAATAGCAACTTTTTACGGACTCCCAAAAGTCCATAAGGGGATTGTCCCATTAAAAGGACGTCCCATAGTCTCAGGAATCGATAGCCTCACCCAACATGTGGGGACCTATATTGATCATATCCTTCGCCCTTTCGTCTCCTCTCTACCTTCCTATCTTCGCGACACGACTGATCTACTTAAAAGACTAGAGGGCATCACCATGGAACCAGATAGTTGGTTTGCCTGCAGGGGGCACTATGGAGTGCACTATGTATACTGCAGTGGGCACTATGGAGGGCACTATGTATACTGCAGGGGGCACGATGTATACTGCAGGGGGCACTATGTAGTGCACTATGTATACTGCAGGGGGCACTATGGAGTGCACTATGTATACTGCAGGGGGCACTATGTATACTGCAGGGGGCACTATGTATACTGCAGGGGGCACTATGTATACTGCAGGGGGCACTATGGAGGGCACTATGTATACTGCTGGGGGCACTATGTATACTGCAGGGGGCACTATGTATACTGCAGGGGGCACTATGTATACAGCAGGGGGCACAATGTATAAATACTGCAGGGGGCACTATGTATACTGCAGGGGGCACTATGTATACTGCAGGGGGCACTATGTATACTGCAGGAAGCACGATGTATACTGCACGGGGCACTATGTATACTGCACGGGGCACTATGTATACTGCAGGGGGCACTATGTATACTGCAGGGGGCACTATGTATACTGCAGGGGGCACTATGGGGAGCACTATGTATACTGCAGGGGGCACTATGTAAAATGCAGGGGGCACTATGTATACTGCAGGAGGCACTATGTATCCTGCAGGGGGCACTATGTATACTGCAGGGGGCACTATGTATACTGCTGGGGGCACTATGTATACAGCAGGGGGCACTATGGGGGCACTATGTATACTGCAGGGGGCACTATGTATACTGCAGGGGGCACTATGGAGGGCACTATGTATACTGCAGGGGGCACTATGGAGGGCACTATGTATACTGCAGGGGGCACTATGTATACTGCAGGGGGCACTGTGTATACTGCAGGGGGCACTGTGTATACTGCAGGGAGTACTATGTATACTGCAGGGGGCACTACGTATACTGCAGGGGGCACTATGTATACTGCAGGGGGCACTATGTATACTGCAGGGGGCACTATGTATACTGCAGGGGGCACTATGTATACTGCAGGGGGCACTATACAGGGAGTGCAGAATTATTAGGCAAGTTGTATTTTTGAGGATTAATTTTATTATTGAACAACAACCATGTTCTCAATGAACCCAAAAACTCATTAATATCAAAGCTGAATATTTTTGGAATTAGTTTTTAGTTTGTTTTTAGTTTTAGCTATTTTAGGGGGATATCTGTGTGTGCAGGTGACTATTACTGTGCATAATTATTAGGTAA